>NC_081355.1:159971372-160214549 GCF_030684315.1 Stegostoma tigrinum
CGTCCCCACTCTCACCGTCCCCACTCTCACAGTCCCCACTCTCACCGTCCCCACTCTCACCGTCCTCACTCTCACTGTCCCCACTCTCTCCGACCCCACTCTCACAGTCCCCACTGTCTCCGACCCGTCTCTCACTGTCCCCAGTCTCACTGTCCCCACTCTCACTGTCCTCACTCTCACTGTCCCCACTCTCTCTGACCCCACTCTCACTGTCCCCACTGTCTCCGACCCGTCTCTCACTGTCCCCAGTCTCACTGTCCCCACTCTCACTGTCCTCACTCTCACTGTCCCCACTCTCTCTGACCCCACTCTCACTGCCCCCACTCTCACTGTCCCCACTCTCACTGTCCCCACTCTCACTGTCCCCACTGTCTCTGACCCGTCTCTCACTGTCCCCACTATCACTGTCCTCACTCTCACTGTCCCCAATCTCACTGTCCCCTCTCTCACTGTCCCCATTCTCTCCGACACCTCTCTCACTGTCCTCACTCTCACTGTCCCTTCTCTCACTGTCCCCACTCTGTCTGACCCCTCTCTCACTGTCCCCACTCTCACTGTCCCCACTCTCACTGTCCTCACTCTCACTGTCCCCACTCTCTCTGACCCCACTCTCACTGTCCCCACTGTCTCCGACCCGTCTCTCACTGTCCCCAGTCTCACTGTCCCCACTCTCACTGTCCTCACTCTCACTGTCCCCACTCTCTCTGACCCCACTCTCACTGCCCCCACTCTCACTGTCCCCACTCTCACTGTCCCCACTCTCACTGTCCCCACTGTCTCTGACCCCTCTCTCACTGTCCCCACTATCACTGTCCTCACTCTCACTGTCCCCAATCTCACTGTCCCCTCTCTCACTGTCCCCATTCTCTCCGACACCTCTCTCACTGTCCTCACTCTCACTGTCCCTTCTCTCACTGTCCCCACTCTGTCTGACCCCTCTCTCACCGTCCCCACTCT
The DNA here is from genome assembly GCF_030684315.1 of Stegostoma tigrinum. Taxonomy (NCBI): domain Eukaryota; kingdom Metazoa; phylum Chordata; class Chondrichthyes; order Orectolobiformes; family Stegostomatidae; genus Stegostoma; species Stegostoma tigrinum. The sequence continues at coordinate 159,972,330 of NC_081355.1, forward strand.
CTCCGACCCCACTCTCATCGCCCCCTCCCTCACTGTCCCCACTCTCACTGTCCTCACTCTCACTGTCCCCACTCTCATCGCCCCCTCTCTCACTGTCCCCACTCTCTCCGACCCGTCTCTTACTGTCCACACTATCACAGTCCCCACTCTCGCTGTCCCCATTCTCACCGCCCCCACTCTCACTGTCCCCACTCTCACTGTCCCCACTCTCACCGTCCCCACTCTCACCGCCCCCACTCTCACCGCCCCCACTCTCACTGTCCCCACTCTCACTGTCCCCACTGTCTCTGACCCGTCTCTCACTGTCCCCAGTCTCACTGTCCCCACTCGCACTGTCCACACTCTCTCCGACCCGCCTCTCACTGTCCCCACTCTCACTGTCCCCACTGTCTCCGACCCGTCTCTCACTGTCCCCACTATCACTGTCCTCACTCTCACTGTCCCCACTCTCACTGTCCCCATTCTCTCCAACACCTGTCTCACTGTCCCCACTCTCACTGTCCCCTCTCTCACTGTCCCCACTCTCACTGTCCCCTCTCTCTCTGACCCCACTCTCACTGCCCCCACTCTCACTGTCCCCACTGTCTCCGACCCGTCTCTCACTGTCCCCACTGTCTCTGACCCGTCTCTCACTGTCCCCAGTCTCACTGTCCCCACTCTCACTGTCCTCACTCTCACTGTCCCCACTGTCTCCGACCCGTCTCTCACTGTCCCCACTGTCTCTGACCCGTCTCTCACTGTCCCCAGTCTCACTGTCCCCACTCTCACTGTCCCCACTCTCACTGTCCCCACTCTCTCTGACCCCACTCTCACTGCCCCCACTCTCACTGTCCTCACTCTCACTGTCCCCACTCTCTCCGACCCGCCTCTCACTGTCCCCACTCTCACTGTCCCCACTGTCTCCGACCCGTCTCTCACTGTCCCCACTGTCTCTGACCCGTCTCTCACTGTCCCCACTATCACTGTCCTCACTCTCACTGTCCCCATTCTCACCGCCCCCACTCTCACTGTCCCCACTCTCACTGTCCCCTCTCTCACTGTCCCCACTCTGTCCGACCCCTCTCTCACCGTCCCCACTCTCTCCGATCCCACTCTCATCGCCCTCTCCCTCACTGTCCCCACTCGCACTGTCCTCACTCTCACTGTCCCCACTCTCATCGCCCCCTCTCTCACTGTCCCCACTCTCTCCGACCCGTCTCATACTGTCCACACTATCACAGTGCCCACTCTCGCTGTCCCCATTCTCACTGCCCCCACTCTCACTGTCCCCACTCTCACTGTCCCCACTCTCACCGTCCCCACTCTCACCACCCCCACTCTCACCGCCCCCACTCTCACTGTCCCCACTCTCACTGTCCCCACTGTCTCTGACCCGTCTCTCACTGTCCCCAGTCTCACTGTCCCCACTCTCACTGTCCACACTCTCTCCGACCCGCCTCTCACTGTCCCCACTCTCACTGTCCCCACTATCACAGTCCTCACTCTCACTGTCCCCACTCTCACTGTTCCCATTCTCTCCGACACCTCTCTCACTGTCCCCACTCTCACTGTCCCCTCTCTCACTGTCCCCACTCTCACTGTCCCCTCTCTCACTGTCCCCACTCTGTCCGACCCCTCTCTCACCGTCCCCACTCTCTCCGACCCCACTCTCATCGCCCACTCCCTCACTGTCCCCACTCTCACTGTCCTCACTCTCACTGTCCCCACTCTCTCCGACACGTCTCTCACTGTCCCCACTCTCTCCGACCCGTCTCTCACTGTCCACACTCTCACAGTCCCCACTCTCACTGTCCCCACTCTCACAATCCCCACTCTCACTGTCCCCACTCTCACTGTCCCCACTCTCACTGTCCCCACTCTCACCGTCCCCACTCTCACTGTCCCCACTCTCTCTGACCCCTCTCTCACTGTCCCCACTCTCGCTGTCCTCACTCTCACTGTCCCCACTCTCTCCGACCCCACTCTCTCCGACCCGCCTCTCACTGTCTCCACTCTCACTGTCCCCACTGTCTCCGACCCGTCTCTCACTGTCCCCACTCTCACTATCCCCGCTCTCTCCGACCCCTCTCTCCCTTTCCCCACTCTCTCCGACCCCTCTCTCACTGTCCCCACTCTCACCGCCCCCACTCACAGTGTCCACACTCTCACCGTCCCCACTCTCACTGTCCCCACTCTCACTGTCCCCACTCTCTCCGGCCCGGCTCTCACTGTCCGCACTTTCACTGTCCCCACTCTCACTTTCCCCACTCTCTCCGACCCCTCTCTCACTGTCCCCACTCTCACCGCCCCCACTCTCACTGTCCACACTCTCACTCTCCCTACTCTCTCCGACCCCACTCTCACCGCCACCTCTCTCACTGTCCCCACTCTCACTGTCCACACTCTCTCCGACCCCTCTCTCACAGTCCCCACTCTCTCCGACCCCTCTCTCACAGTCCCCACTCTCACTGTCCCCACTCTCACTGTCCCCACTCTCACCACCCCCACTCTCACTGCCCCCACTCTCACTGTCCCCACTCTCTCTGACCCCACTCTCACTGTCCCCACACTCACTGTCCCCTCTCTCACAGTCCCCACTCTCACTGTCCCCACTCTCACTGTCCCCACTCTCACTGCCCCCACTCTCACTGCCCCCACTCTCACTGTCCCCACTCTCTCTGACCCCTCTCTCACAGTCCCCACTCTCACTGCCCCCACTCTCACTGCCCCCACTCTCACTGTCCCCACTCTCTCTGACCCCTCTCTCACAGTCCCCACTCTCACTGTCCCCACTATCACTGTCCCCACTCTCACTGTCCCCACTCTCTCTGACCCCACTCTCACTGTTCCCACTCTCACTGTCCCCACTCTCACTGTCCCCACTGTCTCTGACCCGTCTCTCACTGTCCCCACTCTCACTGTCCCCACTCTCACTGTCCCCTCTCTCACTGACCCCACTCCTCCGACCCTACTGTCACTGTTGCCACTCTCTCCGACCCCTCTCTCACTGTCCCCACTCTCTCCGACCCCTCTCTCACTGTCCCCACTCACAGTGTCCACACTCTCACCGTCCCCACTCCCACTGTTCCCACTCTCACTGTCCCCACTCTCTCCGACCCGGCTCTCACTGTCCGCACTCTCACTGTCCCCACTCTCTCTGACCCTACTCTCACCACCCCCACTCTCTCCGACCCCTCTCTCACTGTCCCCACTCTCACTGTCCTCACTCTCACTGTCCCCACTCTCTCTGACCCCACTCTCACTGCCCCCACTCTCACTGTCCCCACTCTCACTGTCCCCACTCTCACTGTCCCCACTGTCTCTGACCCCTCTCTCACTGTCCCCACTATCACTGTCCTCACTCTCACTGTCCCCAATCTCACTGTCCCCTCTCTCACTGTCCCCATTCTCTCCGACACCTCTCTCACTGTCCTCACTCTCACTGTCCCTTCTCTCACTGTCCCCACTCTGTCTGACCCCTCTCTCACCGTCTCCACTCTCTCCGACCCCACTCTCATCGCCCCCTCCCTCACTGTCCCCACTCTCACTGTCCTCACTCTCACTGTCCCCACTCTCATCGCCCTCTCTCTCACTGTCCCCACTCTCTCCGACCCGTCTCTTACTGTCCACACTATCACAGTCCCCACTCTCGCTGTCCCCATTCTCACCGCCCCCACTCTCACTGTCCCCACTCTCACTGTCCCCACTCTCACCGTCCCCACTCTCACCGCCCCCACTCTCACCGCCCCCACTCTCACTGTCCCCACTGTCTCCGACCCGTCTCTCACTGTCCCCACTGTCTCTGACCCGTCTCTCACTGTCCCCACTATCACTGTCCTCACTCTCACTGTCCCCATTCTCACCGCCCCCACTCTCACTGTCCCCACTCTCACTGTCCCCACTCTCACCGTCCCCACTCTCACCGCCCCCACTCTCACCGCCCCCACTCTCACTGTCCCCACTCTCACTGTCCCCACTGTCTCTGACCCGTCTCTCACTGTCCCCAGTCTCACTGTCCCCACTCGCACTGTCCACACTCTCTCCGACCCGCCTCTCACTGTCCCCACTCTCACTGTCCCCACTGTCTCCGACCCGTCTCTCACTGTCCCCACTATCACTGTCCTCACTCTCACTGTCCCCACTCTCACTGTCCCCATTCTCTCCAACACCTGTCTCACTGTCCCCACTCTCACTGTCCCCTCTCTCACTGTCCCCACTCTCACTGTCCCCTCTCTCTCTGACCCCACTCTCACTGCCCCCACTCTCACTGTCCCCACTGTCTCCGACCCGTCTCTCACTGTCCCCACTGTCTCTGACCCGTCTCTCACTGTCCCCAGTCTCACTGTCCCCACTCTCACTGTCCTCACTCTCACTGGCCCCACTGTCTCCGACCCGTCTCTCACTGTCCCCACTGTCTCTGACCCGTCTCTCACTGTCCCCAGTCTCACTGTCCCCACTCTCACTGTCCCCACTCTCACTGTCCCCACTCTCTCTGACCCCACTCTCACTGCCCCCACTCTCACTGTCCTCACTCTCACTGTCCCCACTCTCTCCGACCCGCCTCTCACTGTCCCCACTCTCACTGTTCCCACTGTCTCTGACCCGTCTCTCACTGTCCCCACTATCACTGTCCTCACTCTCACTGTCCCCACTCTCACTGTCCCCTCTCTCACTGTCCCCACTCTGTCCGACCCCTCTCTCACCGTCCCCACTCTCTCCGATCCCACTCTCATCGCCCCCTCCCTCACTGTCCCCACTCGCACTGTCCTCACTCTCACTGTCCCCACTCTCATCGCCCCCTCTCTCACTGTCCCCACTCTCTCCGACCCGTCTCTTACTGTCCACACTATCACAGTGCCCACTCTCGCTGTCCCCATTCTCACTGCCCCCACTCTCACTGTCCCCACTCTCACTGTCCCCACTCTCACCGTCCCCACTCTCACCACCCCCACTCTCACCGCCCCCACTCTCACTGTCCCCACTCTCACTGTCCCCACTGTCTCTGACCCGTCTCTCACTGTCCCCAGTCTCACTGTCCCCACTCTCACTGTCCACACTCTCTCCGACCCGCCTCTCACTGTCCCCACTCTCACTGTCCCCACTATCACAGTCCTCACTCTCACTGTCCCCACTCTCACTGTTCCCATTCTCTCCGACACCTCTCTCACTGTCCCCACTCTCACTGTCCCCTCTCTCACTGTCCCCACTCTCACTGTCCCCTCTCTCACTGTCCCCACTCTGTCCGACCCCTCTCTCACCGTCCCCACTCTCTCCGACCCCACTCTCATCGCCCACTCCCTCACTGTCCCCACTCTCACTGTCCTCACTCTCACTGTCCCCACTCTCATCGCCCCCTCTCTCACTGTCCCCACTCTCTCCGACACGTCTCTCACTGTCCCCACTCTCTCCGACCCGTCTCTCACTGTCCACACTCTCACAGTCCCCACTCTCACTGTCCCCACTCTCACAATCCCCACTCTCACTGTCCCCACTCTCACTGTCCCCACTCTCACTGTCCCCACTCTCACCGTCCCCACTCTCACTGTCCCCACTCTCTCTGACCCCTCTCTCACTGTCCCCACTCTCGCTGTCCTCACTCTCACTGTCCCCACTCTCTCCGACCCCACTCTCTCCGACCCGCCTCTCACTGTCCCCACTCTCACTGTCCCCACTGTCTCCGACCCGTCTCTCACTGTCCCCACTCTCACTATCCCCACTCTCACTATCCCCGCTCTCTCCGACCCCTCTCTCCCTTTCCCCACTCTCTCCGACCCCTCTCTCACTGTCCCCACTCTCACCGCCCCCACTCACAGTGTCCACACTCTCACCGTCCCCACTCTCACTGTCCCCACTCTCACTGTCCCCACTCTCTCCGGCCCGGCTCTCACTGTCCGCACTCTCACTGTCCCCACTCTCACTTTCCCCACTCTCTCCGACCCCTCTCTCACTGTCCCCACTCTCACCGCCCCCACTCTCACTGTCCACACTCTCACTCTCCCTACTCTCTCCGACCCCACTCTCACCGCCACCTCTCTCACTGTCCCCACTCTCACTGTCCACACTCTCTCCGACCCCTCTCTCACAGTCCCCACTCTCTCCGACCCCTCTCTCACAGTCCCCACTCTCACTGTCCCCAGTCTCACTGTCCCCACTCTCACCACCCCCACTCTCACTGCCCCCACTCTCACTGTCCCCACTCTCTCTGACCCCACTCTCACTGTCCCCACACTCACTGTCCCCTCTCTCACAGTCCCCACTCTCACTGTCCCCACTCTCACTGCCCCCACTCTCACTGCCCCCACTCTCACTGCCCCCACTCTCACTGTCCCCACTCTCTCTGACCCCTCTCTCACAGTCCCCACTCTCACTGTCCCCACTATCACTGTCCCCACTCTCACTGTCCCCACTCTCTCTGACCCCACTCTCACTGTCCCCACTCTCACTGTCCCCACTCTCACTGTCCCCACTGTCTCTGACCCGTCTCTCACTGTCCCCACTCTCACTGTCCCCACTCTCACTGTCCCCTCTCTCACTGACCCCACTCCTCCGACCCTACTGTCACTGTTGCCACTCTCTCCGACCCCTCTCTCACTGTCCCCACTCACAGTGTCCACACTCTCACCGTCCCCACTCCCACTGTTCCCACTCTCACTGTCCCCTCTCTCTCCGACCCGGCTCTCACTGTCCGCACTCTCACTGTCCCCACTCTCTCTGACCCTACTCTCACCACCCCCACTCTCTCCGACCCCTCTCTCACTGTCCCCACTCTCACTGTCCCCACTCTCACTGTCCCCTCTCTCACTGTCCCCACTCTCACTGACCCCACTCTCTCCAACACCACTCTCACTGTCCCACTCTCTCCGACCCCTCTCTCGCTGTCCACACTCTCAGCGCCCCCACTCTCACTGTCCACACTCTCACTCTCCCTACTCTCTCCGACCCCACTCTCACCGCCACCTCTCTCACTGTCTGCACTCTCACTGTCCACACTCTCTCCGACCCCTCTCTCACTGCCTCCACTCTCTCCGACCCCTCTCTCACTGTCCACACTCTCTCCGACCCGACTCTCACTGACCCCACTCTCACAGTCCCCACTCTCACTGTCCCCACTCTCACCGCCCCCACTCTCACTGCCCCCACTCTCACTGCCCCCACTCTCACTGTCCCCACTCTCTCTGACCCCACTCTCACAGTCCTCACTCTCACTGTCCCCACTCTCACTGTCCCCACTCTCACTGACCGACTGTCTCCGACGCGTCTCTCACTGTCCCCACTCGCACTGTCCCCACTGTCTCCGACCCGTCTCTCACTGTCCCCACTCTCGCCGACCCCTCTCTCACTGTCCCCACTCTCACAGTCCCCACTCTCACTGTCCCCACTCTCACCGCCCCGACTCTCACTGTCTCCACTCTCTCCGACCCCATTCTCACAGTCCCCACTCTCACCGACCCCTCTCTCACTGTCCCCACTTTCTCCGAACCCTCTCTCACTGTCCCCACTCTCACTGTCCCAACTCTCACTGTCCCCACTCTCGCCGACCCATCTCTCACTGTCCCCACTCTCTCCGACCCCACTCTCACCGTCCCCTCTCTCACTGTCCCCACTCTCACTGTCCCCACTCTCTCCGACCCCTCTCTCACTGTCCCCACTTTCTCCGAACCCTCTCTCACTGTCTCCACTCTCACTGTCCACACTCTCACTGTCCCCACTCTCTCCGACCCCACTCCCACTGTCCCCACTCTCTCTGACCCCTCTCTCACTGTCCCCACTCTGACCGCCCCCACTCTAAATGTTCCCACTCTCTCCGAGCCTTCTCTCACTGTTCCCACTCTCACCGCCCCCACTCTCTCTCACCCCTCTCTCACTGTCCCCACTCTCACTGTCCCCACTCTCACTGTCCCCACTTTCACTGTCCCCATTCTCGCCGACCCCTCTCTCACTGTCCTCACTCTCTCCGACCCCTCTCTCACTGTCCTCACTCTCTCCGACCCCACTCTCACTGTCCTCACTCTCACCGCCCCCACTCTCACTGTCCCCATTCTCTCCAACCCCACTCTCACTGTCCCCACTCTCTCCGACCCCTCTCTCACTGTCTCCACTCTCTCCGACCCCTGTCTCACTGTCCCCAATCTCATCGCCCCCACTCTCACTGTCCACACTCTCACTCTTCTTACTCTCTCCGACCCTACTCTCACCGCCACCTCTCTCACTGTCCGCACTCTCACTGTCCCCACTCTCTCCGACCCCACTCTCTCTCACCCCTCTCTCACTGTCCCCACTCTCACTGTCCCCACTCTCACTGTCCCCACTTTCACTGTCCCCATTCTCGCCGACCCCTCTCTCACTGTCCTCACTCTCTCCGACCCCTCTCTCACTGTCCTCACTCTCTCCGACCCCACTCTCACTGTCCCCATTCTCTCCAACCCCACTCTCAATGTCCCCACTCTCACCGCCCCCACTCTCACAGTCCCCATTCTCTCCAACCCCACTCTCACTGTCCCCACTCTCTCCGACCCCTCTCTCACTGTCTCCACTCTCTCCGAACCCTCTCTCACTGTCCCCACTCTCTCCGACCCCTCTCTCACTGTCCCCACTCTCACTGTCCCCACTCTCACTGACCCCTCTCTCACTGTCCCCACTCTCACTGTCCCCACTCTCTCCGACCCTTCTCTCACTGTCTCCACTCTCACTGTCCCCACTCTCACTGTCCCCACTCTCTCCGACCCCACTCTCTCTGACCCCTCACTCACAGTCCCCACTCTCACTGTCCCCACTCTCACTGACCCCTCTCTCACTGTCCCCACTTTCACTGTCCCCACTCTCTCCGACCCTTCTCTCACTGTCCCCACTCTCTCCGACCCCACTCTCTCCGACCCCTCTCTCACTGTCCCCACTCTCACTGTCCCCACTCTCTCCGACCCTTCTCTCACTGTCCCCACTCTCACCGCCCCCACTCTCACTGTCCCCACTCTCACTGACCCCACTCTCACTGTCTCCACTCTCACTGTCCCCTCTCTCTCCGACCCCTCTCTCATTGTCCCCACACTCACCGACCCCTCTCTCACTGTCCCCACTCTCACAGTCCCCACTCTCACCGTCCCCTCTCTCACTTTCCCCACTCTCACTGTCCCCACTCTCACAGTCCCCTCTCTCACTTTCCCCACTCTCACCGTCCCCACTCTCACAGTCCCCTCTCTCACTGTCCCCACTCTCACCGTCCCCACTCTCTCCGACCCGTCTCTCACTGTCCCCTCCCTCACTGTCCTCACTCTCTCCGACCCCTCTCTCACTGTCCCCACTCTCACTGTCCCCAGTCTCACTGTCCCCACCTTCACCGCCCCCACTCTGACCGCCCCCACTCTCACTGTCCCCAATCTCACTGTCCCCACTCTCACTGTCCCCACTCTCACCGTCCACACTCTCACTGTCCCCACTCTCTCCGACCCCTCTCTCACTGTCCCCACTCTCACTGTCCCCACTCTCTCTGACCCCACTGTCCCCACTCTCACCATCCCCTCTGTCACTGTCCCCACTCTCACTGTCCCCACTCTCACTGTGCCCACTGTCTCCGACCCTTCTCTCACTGTCCCCACTCTCTCCGACCCCACTCTCACTGTCCCCACTGTCTCCGACCCTTCTCTCACTGTCCCCACTCTCTCTGACCCCACTTTCACAGTCCCCACTCTCACTGTCCCCACTCTCACTGTCCCCACTCTCTCCGACCCTTCTCTCACTGTCCCCACTCTCTCCGACCCCACTCTCACTGTCCCCACTCTCACTGGCCGCACTCTCACTGTTCACACTCTCTCCGACCCCACTCTCACCGCCCCCAAACTCACTGTCCCCTCTCTCACTGTCCCCACTCTCACTGTCCCCACTCTCACTGTCCCCACTCTCACTGTCCACACTCTCACTGTCCCCACTCCCACTGTCCCCATTGTCTCCGACCCCACTCTCACTGTCCCCACTCTCTCCGACCCCACTCTCACTGTCCCCACTCTCTCCGACCCCTCTCTCACTGTCTCCACTCTCACTGTCCCCACTCTCACTGCCCCCACTCTCACTGTCCCCACTTTCACTGTCCTCACTCTCTCCGACCCCTCTCTCACTGACCCCACTCTCACCGGCCCCACTCTCACTGTCCCCACTCTCTCCGACCCCACTCTCACTGTCCCCACTCTCACTGCCCCCACTCTCACTGACCCCTCCCTCACTGCCCCCACTCTCTCCAACACCACTCTCACTGTCCAACTCTCTCCGACCCCTCTCTCACTGTCCCCACTCTCACCGCCCCCACTCTCACTGTCCACACTCTCACTCTCCCTACTCTCTCCGACCCCACTCTCACCGCCACCTCTCTCACTGTCCCCACTCTCTCCGACCCCTCTCTCACTGCCCCCACTCTCACTGTCCCCACTCTCACAGTCCCCACTCTCACTGTCCCCACTCTCACCGCCCCCACTCTCACAGTCCCCACTCTCACTGTCCCCACTCTCACTGTCCCCACTCTCACTGCCCCAACTCTCACTGTCCCCACTCTCTACGACCCCTCTCTCACTGTCCTCACTCTCACTGTCCCCGCTCTCTCTGACCCCACTCTCACTGTCCCCACTCTCTCCGACCCCTCTCTCACTGTCCCCACTCTCTACGACCCCTCTCTCACTGTCCCCACTCTCACTGTCCCCACTCTCTCCGACCCCTCTCTCACTGTCCTCACTCTCTCCGACCCCTCTCTCACTGTCCCCACTCTCACTGTCCCCACACTCTCCGACCCCACTCTCACCGCCCCCACTCTCTCTCACCCCTCTCTCACTGTCCCCACTCTCACTGTCCCCACTCTCACTGTCCCCACTTTCACTGTCCCCATTCTCGCCGACCCCTCTCTCACTGTCCTCACTCTCTCCGACCCCTCTCTCACTGTCCTCACTCTCTCCGACCCCACTCTCACTGTCCCCATTCTCTCCAACCCCACTCTCAATGTCCCCACTCTCACCGCCCCAACTCTCACTGTCCCCATTCTCTCCAACCCCACTCTCACTGTCCCCACTCTCTCCGACCCCTCTCTCACTGTCCCCACTCTCTCCGACCCCTGTCTCACTGTCCCCACTCTCATCGCCCCCACACTCACTGTCCACACTCTCACTCTTCTTACTCTCTCCGACCCTACTCTCACCGCCACCTCTCTCACTGTCCCCACTCTCTCCGACCCCACTCTCATCACCGCCACTCTCTCTGACCCCTCTCTCACTGTCCCCACTCTCAGTGTCCTCACTCTCTCTGTCCCCACTCTCTCCGACCCGTCTCTCACTGTCCCCACTCTCACTGTTCCCACTGTCTCTGACCCGTCTCTCACTGTCCCCACTATCACTGTCCCCACTCTCACTGTCCCCACTCTCACTGTCCCCACTCTCTCCGACCCGTCTCTCACTGTCGCCTCCCTCACTGTCCCCACTATCACTGTCCCCACTCTCACAGCTCCCACTCTCACTGTCCCCACTCTCACTGTCCCCACTCTCACTCTCCCCACTCTCTCCGTCCCGTCTCTCACTGTCCCCACTCTCACAGTCCCCACTGTCTCCGACCCGTGTCTCACTCTCCCCACTCTCACTGTCCCCACTGTCTCCGAACCCTCTCTCACTGTCCCCACTCTCTCCGACCCCTCTCTCACTGTCCCCACTCTCACTGTCCCCACTCTCACTGACCCCTCTCTCACTGTCCCCACTCTCACTGTCCCCACTCTCTCCGACCCTTCTCTCACTGTCTCCACTCTCACTGTCCCCACTCTCACTGTCCCCACTCTCTCCGACCCCACTCTCTCTGACCCCTCACTCACAGTCCCCACTCTCACTGTCCCCACTCTCACTGACCCCTCTCTCACTGTCCCCACTTTCACTGTCCCCACTCTCTCCGACCCTTCTCTCACTGTCCCCACTCTCTCCGACCCCACTCTCTCCGACCCCTCTCTCACTGTCCCCACTCTCACTGTCCCCACTCTCTCCGACCCTTCTCTCACTGTCCCCACTCTCACCGCCCCCACTCTCACTGTCCCCACTCTCACTGACCCCACTCTCACTGTCTCCACTCTCACTGTCCCCTCTCTCTCCGACCCCTCTCTCATTGTCCCCACACTCACCGACCCCTCTCTCACTGTCCCCACTCTCACAGTCCCCACTCTCACCGTCCCCTCTCTCACTTTCCCCACTCTCACTGTCCCCACTCTCACAGTCCCCTCTCTCACTTTCCCCACTCTCACCGTCCCCACTCTCACAGTCCCCTCTCTCACTGTCCCCACTCTCACCGTCCCCACTCTCTCCGACCCGTCTCTCACTGTCCCCTCCCTCACTGTCCTCACTCTCTCCGACCCCTCTCTCACTGTCCCCACTCTCACTGTCCCCAGTCTCACTGTCCCCACCTTCACCGCCCCCACTCTGACCGCCCCCACTCTCACTGTCCCCAATCTCACTGTCCCCACTCTCACTGTCCCCACTCTCACCGTCCACACTCTCACTGTCCCCACTCTCTCCGACCCCTCTCTCACTGTCCCCACTCTCACTGTCCCCACTCTCTCTGACCCCACTGTCCCCACTCTCACCATCCCCTCTGTCACTGTCCCCACTCTCACTGTCCCCACTCTCACTGTGCCCACTGTCTCCGACCCTTCTCTCACTGTCCCCACTCTCTCCGACCCCACTCTCACTGTCCCCACTGTCTCCGACCCTTCTCTCACTGTCCCCACTCTCTCTGACCCCACTTTCACAGTCCCCACTCTCACTGTCCCCACTCTCACTGTCCCCACTCTCTCCGACCCTTCTCTCACTGTCCCCACTCTCTCCGACCCCACTCTCACTGTCCCCACTGTCTCCGACCCTTCTCTCACTGTCCCCACTCTCTCTGACCCCACTTTCACAGTCCCCACTCTCACTGTCCCCACTCTCACTGTCCCCACTCTCTCCGACCCTTCTCTCACTGTCCCCACTCTCTCCGACCCCACTCTCACTGTCCCCACTCTCACTGGCCGCACTCTCACTGTTCACACTCTCTCCGACCCCACTCTCACCGCCCCCAAACTCACTGTCCCCTCTTTCACTGTCCCCACTCTCACTGTCCCCACTCTCACTGTCCCCACTCTCACTGTCCACACTCTCACTGTCCCCACTCCCACTGTCCCCATTGTCTCCGACCCCACTCTCACTGTCCCCACTCTCTCCGACCCCACTCTCACTGTCCCCACTCTCTCCGACCCCTCTCTCACTGTCTCCACTCTCACTGTCCCCACTCTCACTGCCCCCACTCTCACTGTCCCCACTTTCACTGTCCTCACTCTCTCCGACCCCTCTCTCACTGACCCCACTCTCACCGGCCCCACTCTCACTGTCCCCACTCTCTCCGACCCCACTCTCACTGTCCCCACTCTCACTGTCCCCACTCTCACTGACCCCTCCCTCACTGCCCCCACTCTCTCCAACACCACTCTCACTGTCCAACTCTCTCCGACCCCTCTCTCACTGTCCCCACTCTCACCGCCCCCACTCTCACTGTCCACACTCTCACTCTCCCTACTCTCTCCGACCCCACTCTCACCGCCACCTCTCTCACTGTCCCCACTCTCTCCGACCCCTCTCTCACTGCCCCCACTCTCACTGTCCCCACTCTCACAGTCCCCACTCTCACTGTCCCCACTCTCACCGCCCCCACTCTCACAGTCCCCACTCTCACTGTCCCCACTCTCACTGTCCCCACTCTCACTGCCCCAACTCTCACTGTCCCCACTCTCTACGACCCCTCTCTCACTGTCCTCACTCTCACTGTCCCCGCTCTCTCTGACCCCACTCTCACTGTCCCCACTCTCTCCGACCCCTCTCTCACTGTCCCCACTCTCTACGACCCCTCTCTCACTGTCCCCACTCTCACTGTCCCCACTCTCTCCGACCCCTCTCTCACTGTCCTCACTCTCTCCGACCCCTCTCTCACTGTCCCCACTCTCACTGTCCCCACACTCTCCGACCCCACTCTCACCGCCCCCACTCTCTCTCACCCCTCTCTCACTGTCCCCACTCTCACTGTCCCCACTCTCACTGTCCCCACTTTCACTGTCCCCATTCTCGCCGACCCCTCTCTCACTGTCCTCACTCTCTCCGACCCCTCTCTCACTGTCCTCACTCTCTCCGACCCCACTCTCACTGTCCCCATTCTCTCCAACCCCACTCTCAATGTCCCCACTCTCACCGCCCCAACTCTCACTGTCCCCATTCTCTCCAACCCCACTCTCACTGTCCCCACTCTCTCCGACCCCTCTCTCACTGTCCCCACTCTCTCCGACCCCTGTCTCACTGTCCCCACTCTCATCGCCCCCACACTCACTGTCCACACTCTCACTCTTCTTACTCTCTCCGACCCTACTCTCACCGCCACCTCTCTCACTGTCCCCACTCTCTCCGACCCCACTCTCATCACCGCCACTCTCTCTGACCCCTCTCTCACTGTCCCCACTCTCAGTGTCCTCACTCTCTCTGTCCCCACTCTCTCCGACCCGTCTCTCACTGTCCCCACTCTCACTGTTCCCACTGTCTCTGACCCGTCTCTCACTGTCCCCACTATCACTGTCCCCACTCTCACTGTCCCCACTCTCACTGTCCCCACTCTCTCCGACCCGTCTCTCACTGTCCCCTCCCTCACTGTCCCCACTATCACTGTCCCCACTCTCACAGCTCCCACTCTCACTGTCCCCACTCTCACTGTCCCCACTCTCACTCTCCCCACTCTCTCCGTCCCGTCTCTCACTGTCCCCACTCTCACAGTCCCCACTGTCTCCGACCCGTGTCTCACTCTCCCCACTTTCACTGTCCCCACTGTCTCCGAACCCTCTCTCACTGTCCCCACTCTCTCAGACCCCTCTCTCACTGTCCCCACTCTCACTGACCCCTCTCTCACTGTCCCCACTCTCACTGTCCCCACTCTCTCCGACCCTTCTCTCACTGTCTCCACTCTCACTGTCCCCACTCTCACTGTCCCCACTCTCTCCGACCCCACTCTCTCTGACCCCTCTCTCACAGTCCCCACTCTCACTGTCCCCACTCTCACTGACCCCTCTCTCACTGTCCCCACTCTCACTGTCCCCACTCTCTCCGACCCTTCTCTCACTGTCCCCACTCTCCCCGACCCCACTCTCTCCGACCCCTCTCTCACTGTCCCCACTCTCACTGTCCCCACTCTCTCCGACCCTTCTCTCACTGTCCCCACTCTAACCGCCCCCACTCTCACTGTCCCCACTCTCACTGACCCCACTCTCACTGTCTCCACTCTCACTGTCCCCTCTCTCACTGTCCCCACTCTCACAGTCCCCACTCTCACCGTTCCCTCTCTCACTTTCCCCACTCTCACTGTCCCCACTCTCACAGTCCCCTCTCTCACTTTCCCCACTCTCACCGTCCCCACTCTCACAGTCCCCTCTCTCACTGTCCCCACTCTCACCGTCCCCACTCTCTCCGACCCGTCTCTCACTGTCCCCTCCCTCACTGTCCTCACTCTCTCCGACCCCTCTCTCACTGTCTCCACTCTCACTGTCCCCAGTCTCACCGTCCACACTCTCACTGTCTCCACTCTCTCCGACCCCTCTCTCACTGTCCCCACTCTCACTGTCCCCACTCTCTCTGACCCCACTGTCCCCACTCTCACCATCCCCTCTGTCACTGTCCACACTCTCACTGTCCCCACTCTCACTGTGCCCACTGTCTCCGACCCTTCTCTCACTGTCCCCACTCTCTCCGACCCCACTCTCACTGTCCCCACTGTCTCCGACCCTTCTCTCACTGTCCCCACTCTCTCTGACCCCACTTTCACAGTCCCCACTCTCACTGTCCACACTCTCACTGTCCCCACTCTCTCCGACCCTTCTCTCACTGTCCCCACTCTCTCCGACCCCACTCTCACTGTCCCCACTCTCACTGTCCCCACTCTCACAGTCCCCACTCTCACTGTCCCCACTCTCACCGCCCCCACTCTCACTGTCCCCACTCTCTCCGACCCCACTCTCACCGCCCCCACTCTCACTGTCCCCACCCTCACTGTCCCCACTCTCACTGTCCCCACTCTCTCCGACCCTTCTCTCACTACCCCCACTCTCTACGACCCCTCTCTCACTGTCCCCCCTCTCACCATCCCCTCTGTCACTGTCCCCACTCTCACTGTCCCCATTCTCACTGTCCCCACTCTCTCCGACCCCTCTCTCCCTGTCCCCATTCTCACAGTCCCCACTCTCACTGTCCCCACTCTCACCGCCCCCACTCTCACTGCCTCCACTCTCACCATCCCCTCTCTCTCCGACCCCTCTCTCATTGTCCCCACACTCACCGACCCCTCTCTCACTGTCCCCACTCTCACAGTCCCCACTCTCACTGTCCCCACTGTCTCCGACCCTTCTCTCACTGTCCCCACTCTCTCTGACCCCACTTTCACAGTCCCCACTCTCACTGTCCCCACTCTCACTGTGCCCACTGTCTCCGACCCTTCTCTCACTGTCCCCACTCTCTCCGACCCCACTCTCACTGTCCCCACTGTCTCCGACCCTTCTCTCACTGTCCCCACTCTCTCTGACCCCACTTTCACAGTCCCCACTCTCACTGTCCCCACTCTCACTGTCCCCACTCTCTCCGACCCTTCTCTCACTGTCCCCACTCTCTCCGACCCCACTCTCACTGTCCCCACTCTCACTGGCCGCACTCTCACTGTTCACACTCTCTCCGACCCCACTCTCACCGCCCCCAAACTCACTGTCCCCTCTTTCACTGTCCCCACTCTCACTGTCCCCACTCTCACTGTCCCCACTCTCACTGTCCACACTCTCACTGTCCCCACTCCCACTGTCCCCATTGTCTCCGACCCCACTCTCACTGTCCCCACTCTCTCCGACCCCACTCTCACTGTCCCCACTCTCTCCGACCCCTCTCTCACTGTCTCCACTCTCACTGTCCCCACTCTCACTGCCCCCACTCTCACTGTCCCCACTTTCACTGTCCTCACTCTCTCCGACCCCTCTCTCACTGACCCCACTCTCACCGGCCCCACTCTCACTGTCCCCACTCTCTCCGACCCCACTCTCACTGTCCCCACTCTCACTGTCCCCACTCTCACTGACCCCTCCCTCACTGCCCCCACTCTCTCCAACACCACTCTCACTGTCCAACTCTCTCCGACCCCTCTCTCACTGTCCCCACTCTCACCGCCCCCACTCTCACTGTCCACACTCTCACTCTCCCTACTCTCTCCGACCCCACTCTCACCGCCACCTCTCTCACTGTCCCCACTCTCTCCGACCCCTCTCTCACTGCCCCCACTCTCACTGTCCCCACTCTCACAGTCCCCACTCTCACTGTCCCCACTCTCACCGCCCCCACTCTCACAGTCCCCACTCTCACTGTCCCCACTCTCACTGTCCCCACTCTCACTGCCCCAACTCTCACTGTCCCCACTCTCTACGACCCCTCTCTCACTGTCCTCACTCTCACTGTCCCCGCTCTCTCTGACCCCACTCTCACTGTCCCCACTCTCTCCGACCCCTCTCTCACTGTCCCCACTCTCTACGACCCCTCTCTCACTGTCCCCACTCTCACTGTCCCCACTCTCTCCGACCCCTCTCTCACTGTCCTCACTCTCTCCGACCCCTCTCTCACTGTCCCCACTCTCACTGTCCCCACACTCTCCGACCCCACTCTCACCGCCCCCACTCTCTCTCACCCCTCTCTCACTGTCCCCACTCTCACTGTCCCCACTCTCACTGTCCCCACTTTCACTGTCCCCATTCTCGCCGACCCCTCTCTCACTGTCCTCACTCTCTCCGACCCCTCTCTCACTGTCCTCACTCTCTCCGACCCCACTCTCACTGTCCCCATTCTCTCCAACCCCACTCTCAATGTCCCCACTCTCACCGCCCCAACTCTCACTGTCCCCATTCTCTCCAACCCCACTCTCACTGTCCCCACTCTCTCCGACCCCTCTCTCACTGTCCCCACTCTCTCCGACCCCTGTCTCACTGTCCCCACTCTCATCGCCCCCACACTCACTGTCCACACTCTCACTCTTCTTACTCTCTCCGACCCTACTCTCACCGCCACCTCTCTCACTGTCCCCACTCTCTCCGACCCCACTCTCATCACCGCCACTCTCTCTGACCCCTCTCTCACTGTCCCCACTCTCAGTGTCCTCACTCTCTCTGTCCCCACTCTCTCCGACCCGTCTCTCACTGTCCCCACTCTCACTGTTCCCACTGTCTCTGACCCGTCTCTCACTGTCCCCACTATCACTGTCCCCACTCTCACTGTCCCCACTCTCACTGTCCCCACTCTCTCCGACCCGTCTCTCACTGTCCCCTCCCTCACTGTCCCCACTATCACTGTCCCCACTCTCACAGCTCCCACTCTCACTGTCCCCACTCTCACTGTCCCCACTCTCACTCTCCCCACTCTCTCCGTCCCGTCTCTCACTGTCCCCACTCTCACAGTCCCCACTGTCTCCGACCCGTGTCTCACTCTCCCCACTTTCACTGTCCCCACTGTCTCCGAACCCTCTCTCACTGTCCCCACTCTCTCAGACCCCTCTCTCACTGTCCCCACTCTCACTGACCCCTCTCTCACTGTCCCCACTCTCACTGTCCCCACTCTCTCCGACCCTTCTCTCACTGTCTCCACTCTCACTGTCCCCACTCTCACTGTCCCCACTCTCTCCGACCCCACTCTCTCTGACCCCTCTCTCACAGTCCCCACTCTCACTGTCCCCACTCTCACTGACCCCTCTCTCACTGTCCCCACTCTCACTGTCCCCACTCTCTCTGACCCTTCTCTCACTGTCCCCACTCTCCCCGACCCCACTCTCTCCGACCCCTCTCTCACTGTCCCCACTCTCACTGTCCCCACTCTCTCCGACCCTTCTCTCACTGTCCCCACTCTAACCGCCCCCACTCTCACTGTCCCCACTCTCACTGACCCCACTCTCACTGTCTCCACTCTCACTGTCCCCTCTCTCTCCGACCCCTCTCTCATTGTCCCCACACTCACCGACCCCTCTCTCACTGTCCCCACTCTCACAGTCCCCACTCTCACCGTCCCCTCTCTCACTTTCCCCACTCTCACTGTCCCCACTCTCACAGTCCCCTCTCTCACTTTCCCCACTCTCACCGTCCCCACTCTCACAGTCCCCTCTCTCACTGTCCCCACTCTCACCATCCCCACTCTCTCCGACCCGTCTCTCACTGTCCCCTCCCTCACTGTCCTCACTCTCTCCGACCCCTCTCTCACTGTCTCCACTCTCACTGTCCCCAGTCTCACCGTCCACACTCTCACTGTCTCCACTCTCTCCGACCCCTCTCTCACTGTCCCCACTCTCACTGTCCCCACTCTCTCTGACCCCACTGTCCCCACTCTCACCATCCCCTCTGTCACTGTCCACACTCTCACTGTCCCCACTCTCACTGTGCCCACTGTCTCCGACCCTTCTCTCACTGTCCCCACTCTCTCCGACCCCACTCTCACTGTCCCCACTGTCTCCGACCCTTCTCTCACTGTCCCCACTCTCTCTGACCCCACTTTCACAGTCCCCACTCTCACTGTCCCCACTCTCACTGTCCCCACTCTCTCCGACCCTTCTCTCACTGTCCCCACTCTCTCCGACCCCACTCTCACTGTCCCCACTCTCACTGTCCCCACTCTCACAGTCCCCACTCTCACTGTCCCCACTCTCACCGCCCCCACTCTCACTGTCCCCACTCTCTCCGACCCCACTCTCACCGCCCCCACTCTCACTGTCCCCACCCTCACTGTCCCCACTCTCACTGTCCCCACTCTCTCCGACCCTTCTCTCACTGCCCCCACTCTCTACGACCCCTCTCTCACTGTCCCCCCTCTCACCATCCCCTCTGTCACTGTCCCCACTCTCACTGTCCCCATTCTCACTGTCCCCACTCTCTCCGACCCCTCTCTCCCTGTCCCCATTCTCACAGTCCCCACTCTCACTGTCCCCACTCTCACCGCCCCCACTCTCACTGCCTCCACTCTCACCATCCCCTCTCTCTCCGACCCCTCTCTCATTGTCCCCACACTCACCGACCCCTCTCTCACTGTCCCCACTCTCACAGTCCCCACTCTCACTGTCCCCACTGTCTCCGACCCTTCTCTCACTGTCCCCACTCTCTCTGACCCCACTTTCACAGTCCCCACTCTCACTGTCCCCACTCTCACTGTGCCCACTGTCTCCGACCCTTCTCTCACTGTCCCCACTCTCTCCGACCCCACTCTCACTGTCCCCACTGTCTCCGACCCTTCTCTCACTGTCCCCACTCTCTCTGACCCCACTTTCACAGTCCCCACTCTCACTGTCCCCACTCTCACTGTCCCCACTCTCTCCGACCCTTCTCTCACTGTCCCCACTCTCTCCGACCCCTCTCTCCCTGTCCCTATTCTCACAGTCCCCACTTTCACAGTCCCCACTCTCACCGTCCCCTCTCTCACTTTCCCCACTCTCACAGTCCCCAATCTCTCCAATCCCTCTCTCACTGTCCCCACTCTCACTGTCCCCACTCTAACCGCCCCCACTCTCACTGTCCCCACTCTCACCGTCCCCACTCTCACTGTCCCCACTCTCTCCGACCCCACTCTCACAGTTCCCTCTCTCACTGTCCCCACTCTCACTGTGCTCACTCTCACTGTCCGCACTCTCTCCGACCCGTCTCTCACTGTCCCCACTCTCCCCGACCCCTCTCTCACTGTCCCCACTCTCACAGTCCCAACTCTCACTGTCCCCATTCTCTCCGACACCTCTCTCACTGTCCCCACTCTCACTGTCCCCTCTCTCTCTGTCTCCACTCTCACCGCCCCCACTCTCACTGTCCCCACTCTCTCTGACCCCTCTCTCACTGTCCCCACTCTCACTGTTCCCACTCTCACTGTCCCCACTCTCACTGTCCCCACTCTCTCCGACCCCACTCTCACCGCCCCTTCTCTCACTGTCCCCACTCTCTCTGACCCCTCTCTCACTGTCCCCACTCTCACCGTCCCCACTCTCTCCGACCCCACTCTCACCGCCCCCTCTCTCACTGTCCCCACTCTCACTGCCCCTACTCTCACTGTCCCCACTCTCTACGACACCTCTCTCACTGTCCCCACTCTCACTGCCCCCACTCTCTCCGACCCCTCTCTCACTGTCCCCTCTCTTACTGTCCCCACTCTTTCCGACCCCTCTCTCACTGTCCCTGCTCTCACCGTACCCTCTCTCACTGTCCCCACCCTCACTGTCCCCACTCTCTCCAACCCCTCTCTCACTGTCCCCACTCTCACTTCCCCTACTCTCACTGTCCCCACTCTCTCCAACCCCTCTCTCACAGTCCCCACTCTCACTGTCGCCGCTCTCTACGACCCCTCTCTCACTGTCCCCTCTCTTACTGTCCCCACTCTTTCCGACCCCTCTCTCACTGTCCCTGCTCTCACCGTACCCTCTCTCACTGTCCCCACCCTCACTGTCCCCACTCTCTCCAACCCCTCTCTCACTGTCCCCACTCTCACTGCCCCTACTCTCACTGTCCCCACTCTCTACGACCCCTCTCTCACTTTCCCCACTCTCACAGTCCCCAATCTCTCCAATCCCTCTCTCACTGTCCCCACCCTCACTGTCCTCACTCTCTCCGACCCCACTCTCACTGTCCCCACTCTCACTGTCCCCACCTTCACCACCCCAACTCTGACCGCCCCCACTCTCACTGTCCCCACTCTCACTGTCCCCACTCTCTCCGACCCCTCTCTCACTGTCCCCACTCTCACTGTCCCCACTCTCACTGTCCCCATTCTCTCCGACCCCTCTCTCACTGTCCTCACTCTCACTGCCCGCACTCTCACTGTCCCCACTTTCACTGTCCCCATTCTCTCCGACCCCTCTCTCACTGTCCCCACCCTCACTGTCCTCACTCTCTCCGACCCCACTCTCACTGTCCCCACTCTCACTGTCCCCACCTTCACCACCCCAACTCTGACCGCCCCCACTCTCACCGACCCCACTCTCACTGTCCCCACTCTCACTGCCCCCACTCTCACTGTCCCCACTCTCACTGTCCCCACTCTCTCCGACCCCTCTCTCACTGTCCCCACTCTCACTGTCCCCACTCTCACTGTCCCCATTCTCTCCGACCCCTCTCTCACTGTCCTCACTCTCACTGCCCCCACTCTCACTGTCCCCACTTTCACTGTCCCCATTCTATCCGACCCCTCTCTCACTGTCCTCACTCTCTCCGACCCCTCTCTCACTGACCCCACTCTCACCGCCCCCACTCTCACCGCCCCCACTCTCACTGTCTCCACTCTCTCCGACCCCTCTCTCCCTGTCCCCATTCTCACAGTCCCCACTCTCACTGTCCCCACTCTCACGGCCGCCACTCTCACTGTCTCCACTCTCACCATCCCCTCTCTCTCCGACCCTTCTCTCACTGCCCCCACTCTCTACGACCCCTCTCTCACTGTCCCCTCTCTCACCATCCCCTCTGTCACTGTCCCCACTCTCACTGTCCCCACTCTCACTGTCCCCACTCTCTCCGACCCCTCTCTCCCTGTCCCCATTCTCACAGTCCCCACTCTCACTGTCCCCACTCTCACCGCCCCCACTCTCACTGCCTCCACTCTCACCATCCCCTCTCTCTCCGACCCCTCTCTCATTGTCCCCACACTCACCGACCCCTCTCTCACTGTCCCCACTCTCACAGTCCCCACTCTCACTGTCCCCACTCTCACCATCCCCACTCTCACTGTCCCCACTCTCTCCGACCCCACTCTCACAGTCCCCTCTCTCTCCGACCCCTCTCTCCCTGTCCCCATTCTCACAGTCCCCACTTTCACAGTCCCCACTCTCACCGTCCCCTCTCTCACTTTCCCCACACTCACCGACCCCTCTCTCACTGTCCCCACTCTCACAGTCCCCACTCTCACTGTCCCCACTCTCACCATCCCCTCTGTCACTGTCCCCACTCTCACTGTCCCCATTCTCACTGTCCCCACTCTCTCCGACCCCTCTCTCCCTGTCCCCATTCTCACAGTCCCCACTTTCACAGTCCCCACTCTCACCGTCCCCTCTCTCACTTTCCCCACTCTCACAGTCCCCAATCTCTCCAATCCCTCTCTCACTGTCCCCACTCTCACTGTCCCCACTCTAACCGCCCCCACTCTCACTGTCCCCACTCTCACCGTCCCCACTCTCACTGTCCCCACTCTCTCCGACCCCACTCTCACAGTTCCCTCTCTCACTGTCCCCACTCTCACTGTCCTCACTCTCACTGTCCGCACTCTCTCCGACCCGTCTCTCACTGTCCCCACTCTCCCCGACCCCTCTCTCACTGTCCCCACTCTCACAGTCCCAACTCTCACTGTCCCCATTCTCTCCGACACCTCTCTCACTGTCCCCACTCTCACTGTCCCCTCTCTCTCTGTCTCCACTCTCACCGCCCCCACTCTCACTGTCCCCACTCTCTCTGACCCCTCTCTCACTGTCCCCACTCTCACTGTCCCCACTCTCACTGTCCCCACTCTCACTGTCCCCACTCTCTCCGACCCCACTCTCACCGCGCCCTCTCTCACTGTCCCCACTCTCTCTGACCCCTCTCTCACTGTCCCCACTCTCACCGTCCCCACTCTCTCCGACCCCACTCTCACCGCCCCCTCTCTCACTGTCCCCACTCTCACTGCCCCTACTCTCACTGTCCCCACTCTCTACGACCCCTCTCTCACTGTCCCCACTCTCACTGCCCCCACTCTCTCCGACCCCTCTCTCACTGTCCCCTCTCTTACTGTCCCCACTCTTTCCGACCCCTCTCTCACTGTCCCTGCTCTCACCGTACCCTCTCTCACTGTCCCCACCCTCACTGTCCCCACTCTCTCCAACCCCTCTCTCACTGTCCCCACTCTCACTTCCCCTACTCTCACTGTCCCCACTCTCTCCAACCCCTCTCTCACAGTCCCCACTCTCACTGTCGCCGCTCTCTACGACCCCTCTCTCACTGTCCCCTCTCTTACTGTCCCCACTCTTTCCGACCCCTCTCTCACTGTCCCTGCTCTCACCGTACCCTCTCTCACTGTCCCCACCCTCACTGTCCCCACTCTCTCCAACCCCTCTCTCACTGTCCCCACTCTCACTGCCCCTACTCTCACTGTCCCCACTCTCTACGACCCCTCTCTCACTTTCCCCACTCTCACAGTCCCCAATCTCTCCAATCCCTCTCTCACTGTCCCCACCCTCACTGTCCTCACTCTCTCCGACCCCACTCTCACTGTCCCCACTCTCACTGTCCCCACCTTCACCACCCCAACTCTGACCGCCCCCACTCTCACTGTCCCCACTCTCACTGTCCCCACTCTCTCCGACCCCTCTCTCACTGTCCCCACTCTCACTGTCCCCACTCTCACTGTCCCCATTCTCTCCGACCCCTCTCTCACTGTCCTCACTCTCACTGCCCGCACTCTCACTGTCCCCACTTTGACTGTCCCCATTCTCTCCGACCCCTCTCTCACTGTCCCCACCCTCACTGTCCTCACTCTCTCCGACCCCACTCTCACTGTCCCCACTTTCACAGTCCCCACTCTCACCGTCCCCTCTCTCACTTTCCCCACACTCACCGACCCCTCTCTCACTGTCCCCACTCTCACAGTCCCCACTCTCACTGTCCCCACTCTCACCATCCCCTCTGTCACTGTCCCCACTCTCACTGTCCCCATTCTCACTGTCCCCACTCTCTCCGACCCCTCTCTCCCTGTCCCCATTCTCACAGTCCCCACTTTCACAGTCCCCACTCTCACCGTCCCCTC
Organism: Stegostoma tigrinum; assembly: GCF_030684315.1. Classification (NCBI taxonomy): domain Eukaryota; kingdom Metazoa; phylum Chordata; class Chondrichthyes; order Orectolobiformes; family Stegostomatidae; genus Stegostoma; species Stegostoma tigrinum. The sequence goes on from NC_081355.1 coordinate 159,997,136, forward strand.
TCTCACTTTCCCCACTCTCACAGTCCCCAATCTCTCCAATCCCTCTCTCACTGTCCCCACTCTCACTGTCCCCACTCTAACCGCCCCCACTCTCACTGTCCCCACTCTCACCGTCCCCACTCTCACTGTCCCCACTCTCTCCGACCCCACTCTCACAGTTCCCTCTCTCACTGTCCCCACTCTCACTGTCCTCACTCTCACTGTCCGCACTCTCTCCGACCCGTCTCTCACTGTCCCCACTCTCCCCGACCCCTCTCTCACTGTCCCCACTCTCACAGTCCCAACTCTCACTGTCCCCATTCTCTCCGACACCTCTCTCACTGTCCCCACTCTCACTGTCCCCTCTCTCTCTGTCTCCACTCTCACCGCCCCCACTCTCACTGTCCCCACTCTCTCTGACCCCTCTCTCACTGTCCCCACTCTCACTGTCCCCACTCTCACTGTCCCCACTCTCACTGTCCCCACTCTCTCCGACCCCACTCTCACCGCGCCCTCTCTCACTGTCCCCACTCTCTCTGACCCCTCTCTCACTGTCCCCACTCTCACCGTCCCCACTCTCTCCGACCCCACTCTCACCGCCCCCTCTCTCACTGTCCCCACTCTCACTGCCCCTACTCTCACTGTCCCCACTCTCTACGACCCCTCTCTCACTGTCCCCACTCTCACTGCCCCCACTCTCTCCGACCCCTCTCTCACTGTCCCCTCTCTTACTGTCCCCACTCTTTCCGACCCCTCTCTCACTGTCCCTGCTCTCACCGTACCCTCTCTCACTGTCCCCACCCTCACTGTCCCCACTCTCTCCAACCCCTCTCTCACTGTCCCCACTCTCACTTCCCCTACTCTCACTGTCCCCACTCTCTCCAACCCCTCTCTCACAGTCCCCACTCTCACTGTCGCCGCTCTCTACGACCCCTCTCTCACTGTCCCCTCTCTTACTGTCCCCACTCTTTCCGACCCCTCTCTCACTGTCCCTGCTCTCACCGTACCCTCTCTCACTGTCCCCACCCTCACTGTCCCCACTCTCTCCAACCCCTCTCTCACTGTCCCCACTCTCACTGCCCCTACTCTCACTGTCCCCACTCTCTACGACCCCTCTCTCACTTTCCCCACTCTCACAGTCCCCAATCTCTCCAATCCCTCTCTCACTGTCCCCACCCTCACTGTCCTCACTCTCTCCGACCCCACTCTCACTGTCCCCACTCTCACTGTCCCCACCTTCACCACCCCAACTCTGACCGCCCCCACTCTCACTGTCCCCACTCTCACTGTCCCCACTCTCTCCGACCCCTCTCTCACTGTCCCCACTCTCACTGTCCCCACTCTCACTGTCCCCATTCTCTCCGACCCCTCTCTCACTGTCCTCACTCTCACTGCCCGCACTCTCACTGTCCCCACTTTGACTGTCCCCATTCTCTCCGACCCCTCTCTCACTGTCCCCACCCTCACTGTCCTCACTCTCTCCGACCCCACTCTCACTGTCCCCACTCTCACTGTCCCCACCTTCACCACCCCAACTCTGACCGCCCCCACTCTCACCGACCCCACTCTCACTGTCCCCACTCTCACTGCCCCCACTCTCACTGTCCCCACTCTCACTGTCCCCACTCTCTCCGACCCCTCTCTCACTGTCCCCACTCTCACTGTCCCCACTCTCACTGTCCCCATTCTCTCCGACCCCTCTCTCACTGTCCTCACTCTCACTGCCCCCACTCTCACTGTCCCCACTTTCACTGTCCCCATTCTCTCCGACCCCTCTCTCACTGTCCTCACTCTCTCCGACCCCTCTCTCACTGACCCCACTCTCACCGCCCCCACTCTCACCGCCCCCACTCTCACTGTCTCCACTCTCTCCGACCCCTCTCTCCCTGTCCCCATTCTCACAGTCCCCACTCTCACTGTCCCCACTCTCACGGCCGCCACTCTCACTGTCTCCACTCTCACCATCCCCTCTCTCTCCGACCCCTCTCTCATTGTCCCCACACTCGCCGACTCCTCTCTCACTGTCCCCGCTCTCACAGTCCCCACTCTCACTGTCCCCACTCTCACAGTCCCCACTCTCACAGTCCCCACTCTCTCCAACCCCTCTCTCACTGTCCCCAGTCTCACTGTCCCCACTCTCACTGCCCCCACTCTCTCTGACCCCTCTCTCACTGTCCCCTCTCTTACTGTCCCCACTCTTTCCGACCCCTCTCTCACTGTCCCTGCTCTCACCGTACCCTCTCTCACTGTCCCCACCCTCACTGTCCCCACTCTCTCCAACCCCTCTCTCACTGTCCCCACTCTCACTTCCCCTACTCTCACTGTCCCCACTCTCTCCAACCCCTCTCTCACAGTCCCCACTCTCACTGTCGCCACTCTCTACGACCCCTCTCTCACTGTCCCCTCTCTTACTGTCCCCACTCTTTCCGACCCCTCTCTCACTGTCCCTGCTCTCACCGTACCCTCTCTCACTGTCCCCACCCTCACTGTCCCCACTCTCTCCAACCCCTCTCTCACTGTCCCCACTCTCACTGCCCCTACTCTCACTGTCCCCACTCTCTACGACCCCTCTCTCACTTTCCCCACTCTCACAGTCCCCAATCTCTCCAATCCCTCTCTCACTGTCCCCACCCTCACTGTCCTCACTCTCTCCGACCCCACTCTCACTGTCCCCACTCTCACTGTCCCCACCTTCACCGCCCCCACTCTGACCGCCCCCACTCTCACTGTCCCCACTCTCACTGTCCCCACTCTCTCCGACCCCTCTCTCACTGTCCCCACTCTCACTGTCCCCACTCTCACTGTCCCCATTCTCTCCGACCCCTCTCTCACTGTCCTCACTCTCACTGCCCCCACTCTCACTGTCCCCACTTTCACTGTCCCCATTCTCTCCGACCCCTCTCTCACTGTCCTCACTCTCTCCGACCCCTCTCTCACTGACCCCACTCTCACCGCCCCCACTCTCACCGCCCCCACTCTCACTGTCCCCACCCTCTCCGACCCCTCTCTCCCTGTCCCCATTCTCACAGTCCCCACTCTCACTGTCCCCACTCTCACGGCCCCCACTCTCACTGTCTCCACTCTCACTGTCCCCACTCTCTCCGACCCCTCTCTCACTGTCCCCACTCTCACTGTCCCCACTCTCTCCGACCCTTCTCTCACTGTCCCCACTCTCTCCGACCCCACTCTCTCTGACCCCTCTCTCACTTGTCCTCACTCTCACCGCCCCCACTCTCACCGCCCCCACTCTCACTGTCCCCACTCTCTCCGACCCCACTCTCACCACCCCCACTCTCACCATCCCCTCTCTCTCCGACCCCTCTCTCATTGTCCCCGCACTCACCGACCCCTCTCTCACTGTCCCCACTCTCACAGTCCCCACTCTCACTGTCCCCACTCTCACCGTCCCCACTCTCACTGTCCCCACTCTCACTGCCCCCACTCTCACTGTCCCCACTTTCACTGTCCCCATTCTCTCCGACCCCTCTCTCACTGTCCTCACTCTCTCCGACCCCTCTCTCACTGACCCCACTCTCACCGCCCCCACTCTCACCGCCCCCACTCTCACTGTCTCCACTCTCTCCGACCCCTCTCTCCCTGTCCCCATTCTCACAGTCCCCACTCTCACTGTCCCCACTCTCACGGCCCCCACTCTCACTGTCTCCACTCTCACCATCCCCTCTCTCTCCGACCCCTCTCTCATTGTCCCCACACTCGCCGACTCCTCTCTCACTGTCCCCACTCTCACAGTCCCCACTCTCACTGTCCCCACTCTCACAGTCCCCACTCTCACAGTCCCCACTCTCTCCAACCCCTCTCTCACTGTCCCCACTCTCACGGCCGCCACTCTGACTGTCTCCACTCTCACCATCCCCTCTCTCTCCGACCCCTCTCTCATTGTCCCCACACTCGCCGACTCCTCTCTCACTGTCCCCACTCTCACAGTCCCCACTCTCACAGTCCCCACTCTCACTGTCCCCACTCTCACAGTCCCCACTCTCACTGTCCCCACTCTCACAGTCCCCACTCTCACAGTCCCCACTCTCTCCAGCCCCTCTCTCACTGTCCCCAGTCTCACTGTCCCCACCTTCACTGCCCCCACTCTGACCGCCCCCACTCTCACTGTCCCCACTCTCACTGTCCCCACTCTCTCCGACCCCTCTCTCACTGCCCCACTCTCACTGTCCCCACTCTCACTGTCTCCATTCTCACCACCCCCACTCTCACTGTCCCCACTCTCTCCGACCCCTCTCTCACTGTCCCCACTCTCACTGTCCCCACTCTCTCCGACCCCTCTCTCACTGTCCCCACTCTCACTGCCCCCACTCTCTCTGACCCCTCTCTCACTGTCCCCTCTCTTACTGTCCCCACTCTTTCCGACCCCTCTCTCACTGTCCCTGCTCTCACCGTACCCTCTCTCACTGTCCCCACCCTCACTGTCCCCACTCTCTCCAACCCCTCTCTCACTGTCCCCACTCTCACTTCCCCTACTCTCACTGTCCCCACTCTCTCCAACCCCTCTCTCACAGTCCCCACTCTCACTGTCGCCACTCTCTACGACCCCTCTCTCACTGTCCCCTCTCTTACTGTCCCCACTCTTTCCGACCCCTCTCTCACTGTCCCTGCTCTCACCGTACCCTCTCTCACTGTCCCCACCCTCACTGTCCCCACTCTCTCCAACCCCTCTCTCACCGTACCCTCTCTCACTGTCCCCACCCTCACTGTCCCCACTCTCTACGACCCCTCTCTCACTTTCCCCACTCTCACAGTCCCCAATCTCTCCAATCCCTCTCTCACTGTCCCCACCCTCACTGTCCTCACTCTCTCCGACCCCACTCTCACTGTCCCCACTCTCACTGTCCCCACCTTCACCGCCCCCACTCTGACCGCCCCCACTCTCACTGTCCCCACTCTCACTGTCCCCACTCTCTCCGACCCCTCTCTCACTGTCCCCACTCTCACTGTCCCCACTCTCACTGTCCCCATTCTCTCCGACCCCTCTCTCACTGTCCTCACTCTCACTGCCCCCACTCTCACTGTCCCCACTTTCACTGTCCCCACTCTCTCCGACCCCTCTCTCACTGTCCCCACTCTCACTGTCCCCACTCTCTCCGACCCTTCTCTCACTGTCCCCACTCTCTCCAACCCCACTCTCTCTGACCCCTCTCTCACTTGTCCTCACTCTCACCGCCCCGACTCTCACCGCCCCCACTCTCACTGTCCCCACTCTCTCCGACCCCACTCTCACCACCCCCACTCTCACCATCCCCTCTCTCTCCGACCCCTCTCTCATTGTCCCCGCACTCACCGACCCCTCTCTCACTGTCCCCACTCTCACAGTCCCCACTCTCACTGTCCCCACTCTCACCGTCCCCACTCTCACTGTCCCCACTCTCTCCGACCCCACTCTCACAGTCCCCTCTCTCACTATCCCCACTCTCACTGTCCCCACTCTCTCCGAACCCTCTCTCACTGACCCCACTCTCACCATCCCCTCTCTCTCCGACCCCTCTCTCATTGTCCCCACACTCACCGACCCCTCTCTCACCGTCCCCACTCTCACAGTCCCCTCTCTCACTGTCCCCACTCTCACTGTCCCCACTCACTGTCCACACTCTCTCCGACCCCACTCTCACTGTCTCCACTCTCTCCTACCCGTCTCTCACTGTCCCCACTCTAACCAACCCCACTCTCAGTGTCCACAATCTCACTGTCCCCACTCTCACTGTCCCCACTCTCTCCGGCCCCACTCTCACTGTCCCCATTCTCACAGTCCCCACTCTCACTGTCCCCACTCTCACCGCCCCAACTCTCACTGTCCCCACTCTCTCCGACCCCTCTCTCACAGTTCCCTCTCTCACTGTCCCCACTCTCACAGTCCCCACTCTCACTGTCCCCACTCTCACCGACCCCACTCTCATCGCCCCCACTCTCACTGTCCCCACTCTCTCTGACCCCTCTCTCACTGTCCCCACTCTCACTGTCCTCACTCTCACTGTCCCCACTCTCTCCGACACGTCTCTCACTGTCCCGTCTCTCACTGTCCCCACTGTCTCCGACCCGTCTCTCACTGTCCCCACTCTTTCCGACCCCTCTCTCACTGTCCCCACTCTCACTGTCCCCTCTCTCTCTGTCTCCACTCTCACCGCCCCCACTTTCACTGTCCCCACTCTCTCCGGCCCCACTCTTACCGCCCCCTCTCTCACTGTCCCCACTCTCACTGCCCCCACTCTCTCCGACCCCTCTCTCACTGTCCCCTCTCTTACTGTCCCCACTCTTTCCGACCCCTCTCTCACTGTCCCTGCTCTCACTGCCCCCACTCTCACTGTCCCCACTTTCACTGTCCCCATTCTCACCGCCCCCACTCTCACCGCCCCCACTCTCACTGTCTCCACTCTCTCCGACCCCTCTCTCCCTGTCCCCATTCTCACAGTCCCCACTCTCACTGTCCCCACTCTCACGGCCGCCACTCTCACTGTCTCCACTCTCACCATCCCCTCTCTCTCCGACCCCTCTCTCATTGTCCCCACACTCGCCGACTCCTCTCTCACTGTCCCCACTCTCACAGTCCCCACTCTCACTGTCCCCACTCTCACAGTCCCCACTCTCACAGTCCCCACTCTCTCCAACCCCTCTCTCACTGTCCCCAGTCTCACTGTCCCCACCTTCACCGCCCCCACTCTGACCGCCCCCACTCTCACTGTCCCCACTCTCTCCGACCCCTCTCTCACTGCCCCACTCTCACTGTCCCCACTCTCACTGTCCCCATTCTCACCACCCCCACTCTCACTGTCCCCACTCTCTCCGACCCCTCTCTCACTGTCCTCACTCTCACTGTCCCCACTCTTTCCGACCCCTCTCTCACTGTCCCTGCTCTCACCGTACCCTCTCTCACTGTCCCCACCCTCACTGTCCCCACTCTCTCCAACCCCTCTCTCACTGTCCCCACTCTCACTTCCCCTACTCTCACTGTCCCCACTCTCTCCAACCCCTCTCTCACAGTCCCCACTCTCACTGTCGCCACTCTCTACGACCCCTCTCTCACTGTCCCCTCTCTTACTGTCCCCACTCTTTCCGACCCCTCTCTCACTGTCCCCTCTCTTACTGTCCCCACTCTTTCCGACCCCTCTCTCACTGTCCCTGCTCTCACCGTACCCTCTCTCACTGTCCCCACCCTCACTGTCCCCACTCTCTCCAACCCCTCTCTCACTGTCCCCACTCTCACTTCCCCTACTCTCACTGTCCCCACTCTCTCCAACCCCTCTCTCACAGTCCCCACTCTCACTGTCCCCACTCTCTCCGACCCCACTCTCACCACCCCCACTCTCACCATCCCCTCTCTCTCCGACCCCTCTCTCATTGTCCCCGCACTCACCGACCCCTCTCTCACTGTCCCCACTCTCACAGTCCCCACTCTCACTGTCCCCACTCTCACCGTCCCCACTCTCACTGTCCCCACTCTCACTGCCCCCACTCTCACTGTCCCCACTTTCACTGTCCCCATTCTCTCCGACCCCTCTCTCACTGTCCTCACTCTCTCCGACCCCTCTCTCACTGACCCCACTCTCACCGCCCCCACTCTCACCGCCCCCACTCTCACTGTCTCCACTCTCTCCGACCCCTCTCTCCCTGTCCCCATTCTCACAGTCCCCACTCTCACTGTCCCCACTCTCACGGCCCCCACTCTCACTGTCTCCACTCTCACCATCCCCTCTCTCTCCGACCCCTCTCTCATTGTCCCCACACTCGCCGACTCCTCTCTCACTGTCCCCACTCTCACAGTCCCCACTCTCACTGTCCCCACTCTCACAGTCCCCACTCTCACAGTCCCCACTCTCTCCAACCCCTCTCTCACTGTCCCCACTCTCACGGCCGCCACTCTGACTGTCTCCACTCTCACCATCCCCTCTCTCTCCGACCCCTCTCTCATTGTCCCCACACTCGCCGACTCCTCTCTCACTGTCCCCACTCTCACAGTCCCCACTCTCACAGTCCCCACTCTCACTGTCCCCACTCTCACAGTCCCCACTCTCACTGTCCCCACTCTCACAGTCCCCACTCTCACAGTCCCCACTCTCTCCAGCCCCTCTCTCACTGTCCCCAGTCTCACTGTCCCCACCTTCACTGCCCCCACTCTGACCGCCCCCACTCTCACTGTCCCCACTCTCACTGTCCCCACTCTCTCCGACCCCTCTCTCACTGCCCCACTCTCACTGTCCCCACTCTCACTGTCTCCATTCTCACCACCCCCACTCTCACTGTCCCCACTCTCTCCGACCCCTCTCTCACTGTCCCCACTCTCACTGTCCCCACTCTCTCCGACCCCTCTCTCACTGTCCCCACTCTCACTGCCCCCACTCTCTCTGACCCCTCTCTCACTGTCCCCTCTCTTACTGTCCCCACTCTTTCCGACCCCTCTCTCACTGTCCCTGCTCTCACCGTACCCTCTCTCACTGTCCCCACCCTCACTGTCCCCACTCTCTCCAACCCCTCTCTCACTGTCCCCACTCTCACTTCCCCTACTCTCACTGTCCCCACTCTCTCCAACCCCTCTCTCACAGTCCCCACTCTCACTGTCGCCACTCTCTACGACCCCTCTCTCACTGTCCCCTCTCTTACTGTCCCCACTCTTTCCGACCCCTCTCTCACTGTCCCTGCTCTCACCGTACCCTCTCTCACTGTCCCCACCCTCACTGTCCCCACTCTCTCCAACCCCTCTCTCACCGTACCCTCTCTCACTGTCCCCACCCTCACTGTCCCCACTCTCTACGACCCCTCTCTCACTTTCCCCACTCTCACAGTCCCCAATCTCTCCAATCCCTCTCTCACTGTCCCCACCCTCACTGTCCTCACTCTCTCCGACCCCACTCTCACTGTCCCCACTCTCACTGTCCCCACCTTCACCGCCCCCACTCTGACCGCCCCCACTCTCACTGTCCCCACTCTCACTGTCCCCACTCTCTCCGACCCCTCTCTCACTGTCCCCACTCTCACTGTCCCCACTCTCACTGTCCCCATTCTCTCCGACCCCTCTCTCACTGTCCTCACTCTCACTGCCCCCACTCTCACTGTCCCCACTTTCACTGTCCCCACTCTCTCCGACCCCTCTCTCACTGTCCCCACTCTCACTGTCCCCACTCTCTCCGACCCTTCTCTCACTGTCCCCACTCTCTCCAACCCCACTCTCTCTGACCCCTCTCTCACTTGTCCTCACTCTCACCGCCCCGACTCTCACCGCCCCCACTCTCACTGTCCCCACTCTCTCCGACCCCACTCTCACCACCCCCACTCTCACCATCCCCTCTCTCTCCGACCCCTCTCTCATTGTCCCCGCACTCACCGACCCCTCTCTCACTGTCCCCACTCTCACAGTCCCCACTCTCACTGTCCCCACTCTCACCGTCCCCACTCTCACTGTCCCCACTCTCTCCGACCCCACTCTCACAGTCCCCTCTCTCACTATCCCCACTCTCACTGTCCCCACTCTCTCCGAACCCTCTCTCACTGACCCCACTCTCACCATCCCCTCTCTCTCCGACCCCTCTCTCATTGTCCCCACACTCACCGACCCCTCTCTCACCGTCCCCACTCTCACAGTCCCCTCTCTCACTGTCCCCACTCTCACTGTCCCCACTCACTGTCCACACTCTCTCCGACCCCACTCTCACTGTCTCCACTCTCTCCTACCCGTCTCTCACTGTCCCCACTCTAACCAACCCCACTCTCAGTGTCCACAATCTCACTGTCCCCACTCTCACTGTCCCCACTCTCTCCGGCCCCACTCTCACTGTCCCCATTCTCACAGTCCCCACTCTCACTGTCCCCACTCTCACCGCCCCAACTCTCACTGTCCCCACTCTCTCCGACCCCTCTCTCACAGTTCCCTCTCTCACTGTCCCCACTCTCACAGTCCCCACTCTCACTGTCCCCACTCTCACCGACCCCACTCTCATCGCCCCCACTCTCACTGTCCCCACTCTCTCTGACCCCTCTCTCACTGTCCCCACTCTCACTGTCCTCACTCTCACTGTCCCCACTCTCTCCGACACGTCTCTCACTGTCCCGTCTCTCACTGTCCCCACTGTCTCCGACCCGTCTCTCACTGTCCCCACTCATTCCGACCCCTCTCTCACTGTCCCCACTCTCACTGTCCCCTCTCTCTCTGTCTCCACTCTCACCGCCCCCACTTTCACTGTCCCCACTCTCTCCGGCCCCACTCTTACCGCCCCCTCTCTCACTGTCCCCACTCTCACTGCCCCCACTCTCTCCGACCCCTCTCTCACTGTCCCCTCTCTTACTGTCCCCACTCTTTCCGACCCCTCTCTCACTGTCCCTGCTCTCACTGCCCCCACTCTCACTGTCCCCACTTTCACTGTCCCCATTCTCACCGCCCCCACTCTCACCGCCCCCACTCTCACTGTCTCCACTCTCTCCGACCCCTCTCTCCCTGTCCCCATTCTCACAGTCCCCACTCTCACTGTCCCCACTCTCACGGCCCCCACTCTCACTGTCTCCACTCTCACCATCCCCTCTCTCTCCGACCCCTCTCTCATTGTCCCCACACTCGCCGACTCCTCTCTCACTGTCCCCACTCTCACAGTCCCCACTCTCACTGTCCCCACTCTCACAGTCCCCACTCTCACAGTCCCCACTCTCTCCAACCCCTCTCTCACTGTCCCCAGTCTCACTGTCCCCACCTTCACCGCCCCCACTCTGACCGCCCCCACTCTCACTGTCCCCACTCTCTCCGACCCCTCTCTCACTGCCCCACTCTCACTGTCCCCACTCTCACTGTCCCCATTCTCACCACCCCCACTCTCACTGTCCCCACTCTCTCCGACCCCTCTCTCACTGTCCTCACTCTCACTGTCCCCACTCTTTCCGACCCCTCTCTCACTGTCCCTGCTCTCACCGTACCCTCTCTCACTGTCCCCACCCTCACTGTCCCCACTCTCTCCAACCCCTCTCTCACTGTCCCCACTCTCACTTCCCTTACTCTCACTGTCCCCACTCTCTCCAACCCCTCTCTCACAGTCCCCACTCTCACTGTCGCCACTCTCTACGACCCCTCTCTCACTGTCCCCTCTCTTACTGTCCCCACTCTTTCCGACCCCTCTCTCACTGTCCCTGCTCTCACCGTACCCTCTCTCACTGTCCCCACCCTCACTGTCCCCACTCTCTCCAACCCCTCTCTCACTGTCCCCACTCTCACTTCCCCTACTCTCACTGTCCCCACTCTCTCCAACCCCTCTCTCACAGTCCCCACTCTCACTGTCGCCACTCTCTACGACCCCTCTCTCACTGTCCCCTCTCTTACTGTCCCCACTCTTTCCGACCCCTCTCTCACTGTCCCTGCTCTCACCGTACCCTCTCTCACTGTCCCCACCCTCACTGTCCCCACTCTCTCCAACCCCTCTCTCACCGTACCCTCTCTCACTGTCCCCACCCTCACTGTCCCCACTCTCTACGACCCCTCTCTCACTTTCCCCACTCTCACAGTCCCCAATCTCTCCAATCCCTCTCTCACTGTCCCCACCCTCACTGTCCTCACTCTCTCCGACCCCACTCTCACTGTCCCCACTCTCACTGTCCCCACCTTCACCGCCCCCACTCTGACCGCCCCCACTCTCACTGTCCCCAGTCTCACTGTCCCCACTCTCTCCGACCCCTCTCTCACTGTCCCCACTCTCACTGTCCCCACTCTCACTGTCCCCATTCTCTCCGACCCCTCTCTCACTGTCCTCACTCTCACTGCCCCCACTCTCACTGTCCCCACTCTCACTGCCCCCACTCTCACTGTCCCCACTTTCACTGTCCCCATTCTCTCCGACCCCTCTCTCACTGTCCTCACTCTCTCCGACCCCTCTCTCACTGACCCCACTCTCACCGCCCCCACTCTCACCGCCCCCACTCTCACTGTCCCCACTCTCTCCGACCCCTCTCTCCCTGTCCCCATTCTCACAGTCCCCACTCTCACTGTCCCCACTCTCACGGCCGCCACTCTCACTGTCTCCACTCTCACCATCCCCTCTCTCTCCGACCCCTCTCTCATTGTCCCCACACTCGCCGACTCCTCTCTCACTGTCCCCACTCTCACAGTCCCCACTCTCACTGTCCCCACTCTCACAGTCCCCACTCTCACAGTCCCCACTCTCTCCAGCCCCTCTCTCACTGTCCCCAGTCTCACTGTCCCCACCTTCACTGCCCCCACTCTGACCGCCCCCACTCTCACTGTCCCCACTCTCACTGTCCCCACTCTCTCCGACCCCTCTCTCACTGTCCCCACTCTCACTGTCCCCACTCTCTCCGACCCTTCTCTCACTGTCCCCACTCTCTCCGACCCCACTCTCTCTGACCCCTCTCTCACTTGTCCTCACTCTCACCGCCCCCACTCTCACCGCCCCCACTCTCACTGTCCCCACTTTCACTGTCCCCATTCTCTCCGACCCCTCTCTCACTGTCCTCACTCTCTCCGACCCCTCTCTCACTGATCCCACTCTCACCGCCCCCACTCTCACCGCCCCCACTCTCACTGTCCCCACTCTCTCCGACCCCTCTCTCACCGCCCCCACTCTCACCGCCCCCACTCTCACTGTCTCCACTCTCTCCGACCCCTCTCTCCCTGTCCCCATTCTCACAGTCCCCACTCTCACTGTCCCCACTCTCACGGCCGCCACTCTCACTGTCTCCACTCTCACCATCCCCTCTCTCTCCGACCCCTCTCTCATTGTCCCCACACTCGCCGACTCCTCTCTCACTGTCCCCACTCTCACAGTCCCCACTCTCACTGTCCCCACTCTCACAGTCCCCACTCTCACAGTCCCCACTCTCTCCAACCCCTCTCTCACTGTCCCCAGTCTCACTGTCCCCACCTTCACCGCCCCCACTCTGACCGCCCCCACTCTCACTGTCCCCACTCTCACTGTCCCCACTCTCTCCGACCCCTCTCTCACTGCCCCACTCTCACTGTCCCCACTCTCACTGTCCCCATTCTCACCACCCCCACTCTCACTGTCCCCACTCTCTCCGACCCCTCTCTCACTGTCCCCACTCTCACTGTCCCCACTCTTTCCGACCCCTCTCTCACTGTCCCTGCTCTCACCGTACCCTCTCTCACTGTCCCCCCCCTCACTGTCCCCACTCTCTCCAACCCCTCTCTCACCGTCCCCACTCTCACTGTCGCCACTCTCTACGACCCCTCTCTCACTGTCCCCTCTCTTACTGTCCCCACTCTTTCCGACCCCTCTCTCACTGTCCCTGCTCTCACCGTACCCTCTCTCACTGTCCCCACCCTCACTGTCCCCACTCTCTCCAACCCCTCTCTCACTGTCCCCACTCTCACTGCCCCTACTCTCACTGTCCCCACTCTCTACGACCCCTCTCTCACTTTCCCCACTCTCACAGTCCCCAATCTCTCCAATCCCTCTCTCACTGTCCCCACCCTCACTGTCCTCACTCTCTCCGACCCCACTCTCACTGTCCCCACTCTCACTGTCCCCACCTTCACCGCCCCCACTCTGACCGCCCCCACTCTCACTGTCCCCACTCTCACTGTCCCCACTCTCTCCGACCCCTCTCTCACTGTCCCCACTCTCACTGTCCCCACTCTCACTGTCCCCATTCTCTCCGACCCCTCTCTCACTGTCCTCACTCTCACTGCCCGCACTCTCACTGTCCCCACTTTCACTGTCCCCATTCTCTCCGACCCCTCTCTCACTGTCCTCACTCTCTCCGACCCCTCTCTCACTGACCCCACTCTCACCGCCCCCACTCTCACCGCCCCCACTCTCACTGTCCCCACTCTCTCCGACCCCTCTCTCCCTGTCCCCATTCTCACAGTCCCCACTCTCACTGTCCCCACTCTCACGGCCCCCACTCTCACTGTCTCCACTCTCACCATCCCCTCTCTCTCCGACCCCTCTCTCATTGTCCCCACACTCGCCGACTCCTCTCTCACTGTCCCCACTCTCACAGTCCCCACTCTCACTGTCCCCACTCTCACAGTCCCCACTCTCACAGTCCCCACTCTCTCCAGCCCCTCTCTCACTGTCCCCAGTCTCACTGTCCCCACCTTCACTGCCCCCACTCTGACCGCCCCCACTCTCACTGTCCCCACTCTCACTGTCCCCACTCTCTCCGACCCCTCTCTCACTGCCCCACTCTCACTGTCCCCACTCTCACTGTCCCCATTCTCACCACCCCCACTCTCACTGTCCCCACTCTCTCCGACCCCTCTCTCACTGTCCCCACTCTCTCCGACCCCACTCTCTCTGACCCCTCTCTCACTTGTCCTCACTCTCACCGCCCCCACTCTCACCGCCCCCACTCTCACTGTCCCCACTCTCTCCGACCCCACTCTCACCACCCCCACTCTCACCATCCCCTCTCTCTCCGACCCCTCTCTCATTGTCCCCGCACTCACCGACCCCTCTCTCACTGTCCCCACTCTCACAGTCCCCACTCTCACTGTCCCCACTCTCACCGTCCCCACTCTCACTGTCCCCACTCTCAATGCCCCCACTCTCACTGTCCCCACTTTCACTGTCCCCATTCTCTCCGACCCCCCTCTCACTGTCCTCACTCTCTCCGACCCCTCTCTCACTGACCCCACTCTCACCGCCCCCACTCTCACCGCCCCCACTCTCACTGTCTCCACTCTCTCCGACCCCTCTCTCCCTGTCCCCATTCTCACAGTCCCCACTCTCACTGTCCCCACTCTCACGGCCGCCACTCTCACTGTCTCCACTCTCACCATCCCCTCTCTCTCCGACCCCTCTCTCATTGTCCCCACACTCGCCGACTCCTCTCTCACTGTCCCCACTCTCACAGTCCCCACTCTCACTGTCCCCACTCTCACAGTCCCCACTCTCACAGTCCCCACTCTCTCCAACCCCTCTCTCACTGTCCCCAGTCTCACTGTCCCCACCTTCACCGCCCCCACTCTGACCGCCCCCACTCTCACTGTCCCCACTCTCACTGTCCCCACTCTCTCCGACCCCTCTCTCACTGCCCCACTCTCACTGTCCCCACTCTCACTGTCCCCATTCTCACCACCCCCACTCTCACTGTCCCCACACTCTCCGACCCCTCTCTCACTGCCCCACTCTCACTGTCCCCACTCTCACTATCCCCATTCTCACCACCCCCACTCTCACTGTCCCCACTCTCTCCGACCCCTCTCTCACTGTCCCCACTCTCACTGTCCCCACTCTCTCCGACCCCTCTCTCACTGTCCCCACTCTCACTGCCCCCACTCTCTCCGACCCCTCTCTCACTGTCCCCTCTCTTACTGTCCCCACTCTTTCCGACCCCTCTCTCACTGTCCCTGCTCTCACCGTACCCTCTCTCACTGTCCCCACCCTCACTGACCCCACTCTCTCCAACCCCTCTCTCACTGTCCCCACTCTCACTTCCCCTACTCTCACTGTCCCCACTCTCTCCAACCCCTCTCTCACAGTCCCCACTCTCACTGTCGCCACTCTCTACGACCCCTCTCTCACTGTCCCTGCTCTCACCGTACCCTCTCTCACTGTCCCCACCCTCACTGTCCCCACTCTCTCCAACCCCTCTCTCACTGTCCCCACTCTCACTGCCCCTACTCTCACTGTCCCCACTCTCTACGACCCCTCTCTCACTTTCCCCACTCTCACAGTCCCCAATCTCTCCAATCCCTCTCTCACTGTCCCCACCCTCACTGTCCTCACTCTCTCCGACCCTTCTCTCACTGTCCCCACTCTCTCCGACCCCACTCTCTCTGACCCCTCTCTCACTTGTCCTCACTCCCACCGCCCCCACTCTCACCACCCCCACTCTCACTGTCCCCACTCTCTCCGACCCCACTCTCACCACCCCCACTCTCACCATCCCCTCTCTCTCCGACCCCTCTCTCATTGTCCCCGCACTCACCGACCCCTCTCTCACTGTCCCCACTCTCACAGTCCCCACTCTCACTGTCCCCACTCTCACCGTCCCCACTCTCACTGTCCCCACTCTCTCCGACCCCACTCTCACAGTCCCCTCTCACTATCCCCACTCTCACTGTCCCCACTCTCTCCGAACCCTCTCTCACAGACCCCACTCTCACCATCCCCTCTCTCTCCGACCCCTCTCTCATTGTCCCCACACTCACCGACCCCTCTCTCACCGTCCCCACTCTCACAGTCCCCTCTCTCCCTGTCCCCACTCTCACTGTCCCCACTCACTGTCCACACTCTCTCCGACCCCACTCTCACTGTCCCCACTCTCTCCTACCCGTCTCTCACTGTCCCCACTCTAACCGACCCCACTCTCAGTGTCCACAATCTCACTGTCCCCACTCTCACTGTCCCCACTCTCTCCGGCCCCACTCTCACTGTCCCCATTCTCACAGTCCCCACTCTCACTGTCCCCACTCTCACCGCCCCAACTCTCACTGTCCCCACTCTCTCCGACCCCACACTCACAGTTCCCTCTCTCACTGTCCCCACTCTCACAGTCCCCACTCTCACTGTCCCCACTCTCACAGTCCCCACTCTCATCGCCCCCACTCTCACTGTCCCCACTCTCTCTGACCCCTCTCTCACTGTCCCCACTCTCACTGTCCTCACTCTCACTGTCCCCACTCTCTCCGACCCGTCTCTCACTGTCCCGTCTCTCACTGTCCCCACTGTCTCCGACCCCTCTCTCATTGTCCCCACACTCGCCGACTCCTCTCTCACTGTCCCCACTCTCACAGTCCCCACTCTCACTGTCCCCACTCTCACAGTCCCCACTCTCACAGTCCCCACTCTCTCCAACCCCGCTCTCACTGTCCCCAGTCTCACTGTCCCCAGCTTCACCGCCCCCACTCTGACCGCCCCCACTCTCACTGTCCCCACTCTCACTGTCCCCACTCTCTCCGACCCCTCTCTCACTGCCCCACTCTCACTGTCCCCGCTCTCTCTGACCCCTCTCTCATTGTCCCCGCACTCACCGACCCCTCTCTCACTGTCCCCACTCTCACTGTCCCCACTCTCTCCGACCCTTCTCTCACTGTCCCCACTCTCACCGCCCCCACTCTCACCGCCCCCACTCTCACTGTCCCCACTCTCTCCGACCCCACTCTCACCACCCCCACTCTCACCATCCCCTCTCTCTCCGACCCCTCTCTCATTGTCTCCGCACTCACCGACCCCTCTCTCACTGTCCCCACTCTCACAGTCCCCACTCTCACTGTCCCCACTCTCACCGTCCCCACTCTCACTGTCCCCACTCTCTCCGACCCCACTCTCACAGTCCCCTCTCTCACTTTCCCCACTCTCACTGTCCCCACTCTCTCCGAACCCACTCTCACTGACCCCACTCTCACCATCCCCTCTCTCTCCGACCCCTCTCTCATTGTCCCCACACTCACCGACCCCTCTCTCACTGTCCCCACTCTCACAGTCCCCTCTCTCACTGTCCCCACTCTCACTGTCCCCACTCACTGTCCACACTCTCTCCGACCCCACTCTCACTGTCCCCACTCTCTCCTACCCGTCTCTCACTGTCCCCACTCTCTCCGACCCCTCTCTCACTGCCCCACTCTCACTGTCCCCACTCTCACTGTCCCCATTCTCACCACCCCCACTCTCACTGTCCCCACTCTCTCCGACCCCTCTCTCACTGTCCCCACTCTCACTGTCCCCACTCTTTCCGACCCCTCTCTCACTGTCCCTGCTCTCACCGTACCCTCTCTCACTGTCCCCCCCCTCACTGTCCCCACTCTCTCCAACCCCTCTCTCACCGTCCCCACTCTCACTGTCGCCACTCTCTACGACCCCTCTCTCACTGTCCCCTCTCTTACTGTCCCCACTCTTTCCGACCCCTCTCTCACTGTCCCTGCTCTCACCGTACCCTCTCTCACTGTCCCCACCCTCACTGTCCCCACTCTCTCCAACCCCTCTCTCACTGTCCCCACTCTCACTGCCCCTACTCTCACTGTCCCCACTCTCTACGACCCCTCTCTCACTTTCCCCACTCTCACAGTCCCCAATCTCTCCAATCCCTCTCTCACTGTCCCCACCCTCACTGTCCTCACTCTCTCCGACCCCACTCTCACTGTCCCCACTCTCACTGTCCCCACCTTCACCGCCCCCACTCTGACTGCCCCCACTCTCACTGTCCCCACTCTCACTGTCCCCACTCTCTCCGACCCCTCTCTCACTGTCCCCACTCTCACTGTCCCCACTCTCACTGTCCCCATTCTCTCCGACCCCTCTCTCACTGTCCTCACTCTCACTGCCCGCACTCTCACTGTCCCCACTTTCACTGTCCCCATTCTCTCCGACCCCTCTCTCACTGTCCTCACTCTCTCCGACCCCTCTCTCACTGACCCCACTCTCACCGCCCCCACTCTCACCGCCCCCACTCTCACTGTCCCCACTCTCTCCGACCCCTCTCTCCCTGTCCCCATTCTCACAGTCCCCACTCTCACTGTCCCCACTCTCACGGCCCCCACTCTCACTGTCTCCACTCTCACCATCCCCTCTCTCTCCGACCCCTCTCTCATTGTCCCCACACTCGCCGACTCCTCTCTCACTGTCCCCACTCTCACAGTCCCCACTCTCACTGTCCCCACTCTCACAGTCCCCACTCTCACTGTCCCCACTCTCTCCGACCCCTCTCTCACTGCCCCACTCTCACTGTCCCCACTCTCACTGTCCCCATTCTCACCACCCCCACTCTCACTGTCCCCACTCTCTCCGACCCCTCTCTCACTGTCCCCACTCTCTCCGACCCCACTCTCTCTGACCCCTCTCTCACTTGTCCTCACTCTCACCGCCCCCACTCTCACCGCCCCCACTCTCACTGTCCCCACTCTCTCCGACCCCACTCTCACCACCCCCACTCTCACCATCCCCTCTCTCTCCGACCCCTCTCTCATTGTCCCCGCACTCACCGACCCCTCTCTCACTGTCCCCACTCTCACAGTCCCCACTCTCACTGTCCCCACTCTCACCGTCCCCACTCTCACTGTCCCCACTCTCACAGTCCCCACTCTCACAGTCCCCACTCTCTCCAACCCCTCTCTCACTGTCCCCAGTCTCACTGTCCCCACCTTCACTGCCCCCACTCTGACCGCCCCCACTCTCACTGTCCCCACTCTCACTGTCCCCACTCTCTCCGACCCCTCTCTCACTGCCCCACTCTCACTGTCCCCACTCTCACTGTCCCCATTCTCACAACCCCCACTCTCACTGTCCCCACTCTCTCCGACCCCTCTCTCACTGTCCCCACTCTCACTGTCCCCACTCTCTCCGACCCTTCTCTCACTGTCCCCACTCTCTCCGACCCCACTCTCTCTGACCCCTCTCTCACTTGTCCTCACTCCCACCGCCCCCACTCTCACCACCCCCACTCTCACTGTCCCCACTCTCTCCGACCCCACTCTCACCACCCCCACTCTCACCATCCCCTCTCTCTCCGACCCCTCTCTCATTGTCCCCGCACTCACCGACCCCTCTCTCACTGTCCCCACTCTCACAGTCCCCACTCTCACTGTCCCCACTCTCACCGTCCCCACTCTCACTGTCCCCACTCTCTCCGACCCCACTCTCACAGTCCCCTCTCACTATCCCCACTCTCACTGTCCCCACTCTCTCCGAACCCTCTCTCACAGACCCCACTCTCACCATCCCCTCTCTCTCCGACCCCTCTCTCATTGTCCCCACACTCACCGACCCCTCTCTCACCGTCCCCACTCTCACAGTCCCCTCTCTCCCTGTCCCCACTCTCACTGTCCCCACTCACTGTCCACACTCTCTCCGACCCCACTCTCACTGTCCCCACTCTCTCCTACCCGTCTCTCACTGTCCCCACTCTAACCGACCCCACTCTCAGTGTCCACAATCTCACTGTCCCCACTCTCACTGTCCCCACTCTCTCCGGCCCCACTCTCACTGTCCCCATTCTCACAGTCCCCACTCTCACTGTCCCCACTCTCACCGCCCCAACTCTCACTGTCCCCACTCTCTCCGACCCCACACTCACAGTTCCCTCTCTCACTGTCCCCACTCTCACAGTCCCCACTCTCACTGTCCCCACTCTCACAGTCCCCACTCTCATCGCCCCCACTCTCACTGTCCCCACTCTCTCTGACCCCTCTCTCACTGTCCCCACTCTCACTGTCCTCACTCTCACTGTCCCCACTCTCTCCGACCCGTCTCTCACTGTCCCGTCTCTCACTGTCCCCACTGTCTCCGACCCCTCTCTCATTGTCCCCACACTCGCCGACTCCTCTCTCACTGTCCCCACTCTCACAGTCCCCACTCTCACTGTCCCCACTCTCACAGTCCCCACTCTCACAGTCCCCACTCTCTCCAACCCCGCTCTCACTGTCCCCAGTCTCACTGTCCCCAGCTTCACCGCCCCCACTCTGACCGCCCCCACTCTCACTGTCCCCACTCTCACTGTCCCCACTCTCTCCGACCCCTCTCTCACTGCCCCACTCTCACTGTCCCCGCTCTCTCTGACCCCTCTCTCATTGTCCCCGCACTCACCGACCCCTCTCTCACTGTCCCCACTCTCACTGTCCCCACTCTCTCCGACCCTTCTCTCACTGTCCCCACTCTCACCGCCCCCACTCTCACCGCCCCCACTCTCACTGTCCCCACTCTCTCCGACCCCACTCTCACCACCCCCACTCTCACCATCCCCTCTCTCTCCGACCCCTCTCTCATTGTCTCCGCACTCACCGACCCCTCTCTCACTGTCCCCACTCTCACAGTCCCCACTCTCACTGTCCCCACTCTCACCGTCCCCACTCTCACTGTCCCCACTCTCTCCGACCCCACTCTCACAGTCCCCTCTCTCACTTTCCCCACTCTCACTGTCCCCACTCTCTCCGAACCCACTCTCACTGACCCCACTCTCACCATCCCCTCTCTCTCCGACCCCTCTCTCATTGTCCCCACACTCACCGACCCCTCTCTCACTGTCCCCACTCTCACAGTCCCCTCTCTCACTGTCCCCACTCTCACTGTCCCCACTCACTGTCCACACTCTCTCCGACCCCACTCTCACTGTCCCCACTCTCTCCTACCCGTCTCTCACTGTCCCCACTCTCTCCGACCCCTCTCTCACTGCCCCACTCTCACTGTCCCCACTCTCACTGTCCCCATTCTCACCACCCCCACTCTCACTGTCCCCACTCTCTCCGACCCCTCTCTCACTGTCCCCACTCTCACTGTCCCCACTCTTTCCGACCCCTCTCTCACTGTCCCTGCTCTCACCGTACCCTCTCTCACTGTCGCCCCCCTCACTGTCCCCACTCTCTCCAACCCCTCTCTCACCGTCCCCACTCTCACTGTCGCCACTCTCTACGACCCCTCTCTCACTGTCCCCTCTCTTACTGTCCCCACTCTTTCCGACCCCTCTCTCACTGTCCCTGCTCTCACCGTACCCTCTCTCACTGTCCCCACCCTCACTGTCCCCACTCTCTCCAACCCCTCTCTCACTGTCCCCACTCTCACTGCCCCTACTCTCACTGTCCCCACTCTCTACGACCCCTCTCTCACTTTCCCCACTCTCACAGTCCCCAATCTCTCCAATCCCTCTCTCACTGTCCCCACCCTCACTGTCCTCACTCTCTCCGACCCCACTCTCACTGTCCCCACTCTCACTGTCCCCACCTTCACCGCCCCCACTCTGACCGCCCCCACTCTCACTGTCCCCACTCTCACTGTCCCCACTCTCTCCGACCCCTCTCTCACTGTCCCCACTCTCACTGTCCCCACTCTCACTGTCCCCATTCTCTCCGACCCCTCTCTCACTGTCCTCACTCTCACTGCCCGCACTCTCACTGTCCCCACTTTCACTGTCCCCATTCTCTCCGACCCCTCTCTCACTGTCCTCACTCTCTCCGACCCCTCTCTCACTGACCCCACTCTCACCGCCCCCACTCTCACCGCCCCCACTCTCACTGTCCCCACTCTCTCCGACCCCTCTCTCCCTGTCCCCATTCTCACAGTCCCCACTCTCACTGTCCCCACTCTCACGGCCCCCACTCTCACTGTCTCCACTCTCACCATCCCCTCTCTCTCCGACCCCTCTCTCATTGTCCCCACACTCGCCGACTCCTCTCTCACTGTCCCCACTCTCACAGTCCCCACTCTCACTGTCCCCACTCTCACAGTCCCCACTCTCACAGTCCCCACTCTCTCCAGCCCCTCTCTCACTGTCCCCAGTCTCACTGTCCCCACCTTCACTGCCCCCACTCTGACCGCCCCCACTCTCACTGTCCCCACTCTCACTGTCCCCACTCTCTCCGACCCCTCTCTCACTGCCCCACTCTCACTGTCCCCACTCTCACTGTCCCCATTCTCACCACCCCCACTCTCACTGTCCCCACTCTCTCCGACCCCTCTCTCACTGTCCCCACTCTCTCCGACCCCACTCTCTCTGACCCCTCTCTCACTTGTCCTCACTCTCACCGCCCCCACTCTCACCGCCCCCACTCTCACTGTCCCCACTCTCTCCGACCCCACTCTCACCACCCCCACTCTCACCATCCCCTCTCTCTCCGACCCCTCTCTCATTGTCCCCGCACTCACCGACCCCTCTCTCACTGTCCCCACTCTCACAGTCCCCACTCTCACTGTCCCCACTCTCACCGTCCCCACTCTCACTGTCCCCACTCTCAATGCCCCCACTCTCACTGTCCCCACTTTCACTGTCCCCATTCTCTCCGACCCCCCTCTCACTGTCCTCACTCTCTCCGACCCCTCTCTCACTGACCCCACTCTCACCGCCCCCACTCTCACCGCCCCCACTCTCACTGTCTCCACTCTCTCCGACCCCTCTCTCCCTGTCCCCATTCTCACAGTCCCCACTCTCACTGTCCCCACTCTCACGGCCGCCACTCTCACTGTCTCCACTCTCACCATCCCCTCTCTCTCCGACCCCTCTCTCATTGTCCCCACACTCGCCGACTCCTCTCTCACTGTCCCCACTCTCACAGTCCCCACTCTCACTGTCCCCACTCTCACAGTCCCCACTCTCACAGTCCCCACTCTCACAGTCCCCACTCTCTCCAACCCCTCTCTCACTGTCCCCAGTCTCACTGTCCCCACCTTCACCGCCCCCACTCTGACCGCCCCCACTCTCACTGTCCCCACTCTCACTGTCCCCACTCTCTCCGACCCCTCTCTCACTGCCCCACTCTCACTGTCCCCACTCTCACTGTCCCCATTCTCACCACCCCCACTCTCACTGTCCCCACACTCTCCGACCCCTCTCTCACTGCCCCACTCTCACTGTCCCCACTCTCACTATCCCCATTCTCACCACCCCCACTCTCACTGTCCCCACTCTCTCCGACCCCTCTCTCACTGTCCCCACTCTCACTGTCCCCACTCTCTCCGACCCCTCTCTCACTGTCCCCACTCTCACTGCCCCCACTCTCTCCGACCCCTCTCTCACTGTCCCCTCTCTTACTGTCCCCACTCTTTCCGACCCCTCTCTCACTGTCCCTGCTCTCACCGTACCCTCTCTCACTGTCCCCACCCTCACTGACCCCACTCTCTCCAACCCCTCTCTCACTGTCCCCACTCTCACTTCCCCTACTCTCACTGTCCCCACTCTCTCCAACCCCTCTCTCACAGTCCCCACTCTCACTGTCGCCACTCTCTACGACCCCTCTCTCACTGTCCCTGCTCTCACCGTACCCTCTCTCACTGTCCCCACCCTCACTGTCCCCACTCTCTCCAACCCCTCTCTCACTGTCCCCACTCTCACTGCCCCTACTCTCACTGTCCCCACTCTCTACGACCCCTCTCTCACTTTCCCCACTCTCACAGTCCCCAATCTCTCCAATCCCTCTCTCACTGTCCCCACCCTCACTGTCCTCACTCTCTCCGACCCCACTCTCACTGTCCCCACTCTCACTGTCCCCACTCTCACTGTCCCCATTCTCTCCGACCCCTCTCTCACTGTCCTCACTCTCACTGCCCCCACTCTCACTGTCCCCACTTTCACTGTCCCCATTCTCTCCGACCCCTCTCTCACTGTCCTCACTCTCTCCGACCCCTCTCTCACTGACCCCACTCTCACCGCCCCCACTCTCACCGCCCCCACTCTCACTGTCCCCACTCTCTCCGACCCCTCTCTCCCTGTCCCCATTCTCACAGTCCCCACTCTCACTGTCCCCACTCTCACGGCCCCCACTCTCACTGTCTCCACTCTCACCATCCCCTCTCTCTCCGACCCCTCTCTCATTGTCCCCACACTCGCCGACTCCTCTCTCACTGTCCCCACTCTCACAGTCCCCACTCTCACTGTCCCCACTCTCACAGTCCCCACTCTCACAGTCCCCACTCTCTCCAACCCCTCTCTCACTGTCCCCAGTCTCACTGTCCCCACCTTCACTGCCCCCACTCTGACCGCCCCCACTCTCACTGTCCCCACTCTCACTGTCCCCACTCTCTCCGACCCCTCTCTCACTGCCCCACTCTCACTGTCCCCACTCTCACTGTCCCCATTCTCACAACCCCCACTCTCACTGTCCCCACTCTCTCCGACCCCTCTCTCACTGTCCCCACTCTCACTGTCCCCACTCTCTCCGACCCTTCTCTCACTGTCCCCACTCTCTCCGACCCCACTCTCTCTGACCCCTCTCTCACTTGTCCTCACTCCCACCGCCCCCACTCTCACCACCCCCACTCTCACTGTCCCCACTCTCTCCGACCCCACTCTCACCACCCCCACTCTCACCATCCCCTCTCTCTCCGACCCCTCTCTCATTGTCCCCGCACTCACCGACCCCTCTCTCACTGTCCCCACTCTCACAGTCCCCACTCTCACTGTCCCCACTCTCACCGTCCCCACTCTCACTGTCCCCACTCTCTCCGACCCCACTCTCACAGTCCCCTCTCACTATCCCCACTCTCACTGTCCCCACTCTCTCCGAACCCTCTCTCACAGACCCCACTCTCACCATCCCCTCTCTCTCCGACCCCTCTCTCATTGTCCCCACACTCACCGACCCCTCTCTCACCGTCCCCACTCTCACAGTCCCCTCTCTCCCTGTCCCCACTCTCACTGTCCCCACTCACTGTCCACACTCTCTCCGACCCCACTCTCACTGTCCCCACTCTCTCCTACCCGTCTCTCACTGTCCCCACTCTAACCGACCCCACTCTCAGTGTCCACAATCTCACTGTCCCCACTCTCACTGTCCCCACTCTCTCCGGCCCCACTCTCACTGTCCCCATTCTCACAGTCCCCACTCTCACTGTCCCCACTCTCACCGCCCCAACTCTCACTGTCCCCACTCTCTCCGACCCCACACTCACAGTTCCCTCTCTCACTGTCCCCACTCTCACAGTCCCCACTCTCACTGTCCCCACTCTCACAGTCCCCACTCTCATCGCCCCCACTCTCACTGTCCCCACTCTCTCTGACCCCTCTCTCACTGTCCCCACTCTCACTGTCCTCACTCTCACTGTCCCCACTCTCTCCGACCCGTCTCTCACTGTCCCGTCTCTCACTGTCCCCACTGTCTCCGACCCCTCTCTCATTGTCCCCACACTCGCCGACTCCTCTCTCACTGTCCCCACTCTCACAGTCCCCACTCTCACTGTCCCCACTCTCACAGTCCCCACTCTCACAGTCCCCACTCTCTCCAACCCCGCTCTCACTGTCCCCAGTCTCACTGTCCCCAGCTTCACCGCCCCCACTCTGACCGCCCCCACTCTCACTGTCCCCACTCTCACTGTCCCCACTCTCTCCGACCCCTCTCTCACTGCCCCACTCTCACTGTCCCCGCTCTCTCTGACCCCTCTCTCATTGTCCCCGCACTCACCGACCCCTCTCTCACTGTCCCCACTCTCACTGTCCCCACTCTCTCCGACCCTTCTCTCACTGTCCCCACTCTCACCGCCCCCACTCTCACCGCCCCCACTCTCACTGTCCCCACTCTCTCCGACCCCACTCTCACCACCCCCACTCTCACCATCCCCTCTCTCTCCGACCCCTCTCTCATTGTCTCCGCACTCACCGACCCCTCTCTCACTGTCCCCACTCTCACAGTCCCCACTCTCACTGTCCCCACTCTCACCGTCCCCACTCTCACTGTCCCCACTCTCTCCGACCCCACTCTCACAGTCCCCTCTCTCACTTTCCCCACTCTCACTGTCCCCACTCTCTCCGAACCCACTCTCACTGACCCCACTCTCACCATCCCCTCTCTCTCCGACCCCTCTCTCATTGTCCCCACACTCACCGACCCCTCTCTCACTGTCCCCACTCTCACAGTCCCCTCTCTCACTGTCCCCACTCTCACTGTCCCCACTCACTGTCCACACTCTCTCCGACCCCACTCTCACTGTCCCCACTCTCTCCTACCCGTCTCTCACTGTCCCCACTCTAACCGACCCCACTCTCAGTGTCCACAATCTCACTGTCCCCACTCTCACTGTCCCCACTCTCTCCGACCCCACTCTCACTGTCCCCACTCTCTCCTACCTGTCTCTCACTGTCCCCACTCTAACCGACCCCACTCTCAGTGTCCACAATCTCACTGTCCCCACTCTCACTGTCCCCACTCTCTCCGACCCCACTCTCACTGTCCCCATTCTCACAGTCCCCACTCTCACTGTCCCCACTCTCTCCGACCCCTCTCTCACTGTCCCCACTCTCACCATCCCCTGTCTCTCCGACCCCTCTCTCATTGTCCCCGCACTCACCGTTCCCACTCTCACTGTCCCCACTCTCTCCGACCCCACTCTCACAGTCCCCTCTCTCACTTTCCCCACTCTCACTGTCCCCACTCTCTCCGAACCCTCTCTCACTGACCCCACTCTCACCATCCCCTCTCTCTCCGACCCCTCTCTCATTGTCCCCACACTCACCGACCCCTCTCTCACTGTCCCCACTCTCACAGTCCCCTCTCTCACTGTCCCCACTCTCACTGTCCCCACTCACTGTCCACACTCTCTCCGACCCCACTCTCACTGTCCCCACTCTCTCCTACCCGTCTCTCACTGTCCCCACTCTAACCGACCCCACTCTCAGTGTCCACAATCTCACTGTCCCCACTCTCACTGTCCCCACTCTCTCCGACCCCACTCTCACTGTCCCCATTCTCACAGTCCCCACTCTCAATGTCCCCACTCTCACCGCCCCAACTCTCACTGTCCCCACTCTCTCCGACCCCACTCTCACAGTTCCCTCTCTCACTGTCCCCACTCTCACAGTCCCCACTCTCGCTGTCCCCACTCTCACCGACCCCACTCTTATCGCCCCCACTCTCACTGTCCCCACTCTCTCTGACCCCTCTCTCACTGTCCCCACTCTCACTGTCCTCACTCTCACTGTCCCCACTCTCTCCGACCCGTCTCTCACTGTCCCGTCTCTCACTGTCCCCACTGTCTCCGACCCGTCTCTCACTGTCCCCACTCTTTCCGACCCCTCTCTCACTGTCCCTACTCTCACTGTCCCCTCTCTCTCTGTCTCCACTCTCACTGTCCCCACTCTCACTGTCCCCACTCTCACCGCCCGCACACTCACTGTCCCCACTCTCACCGCCCCCACTCTCACCGCCCGCACTCTCACTGTCCCCACTCTCACTGTCCCCACTCTCACCGCCCGCACTCTCACTGTCCCCACTCTCTACGACCCCTCTCTCACTGTCCCCTCTCTTACTGTCTCCACTCTTTCCGACCCCTCTCTCACTGTCCCTGCTCTCACCGTACCCTCTCTCACAGTCCCCACTCTCACTGTCCCCATGCTCACTGTCCCCACTCTCTCCGACCCCTCTCTCACTGTCCCAACTCTCACTGTCCCCACTCTCACCGTCCCCACTCTCACTGTCCCCACTCTCACTGTCCCCATGCTCACTGTCCCCACTCTCTCCGACCCCTCTCTCACAGTCCCCACTCTCACAGTCCCCACTCTCTCCGACCCCTCTCTCACAGTCCCCACGCTCACTGTCCCCTCTCTCACCGTCCCCTCTCTCACTGTCCCCACTCTCACCGTCCCCACGCTCACTGTCCACACTCTCACTGTCCCCACTCTCTCCGACCCCTCTCTCACAGTCCCCACTCTCACTGTCCCCACTCTCACCGTCCCCTCTCTCACTGCCCCCACTCTCACTGCCCCACTCTCACTGTCTCCACTCTCACTGTCCCCACTCTCACCGTCCCCTCTCTCACTGTCCCCACTCTCACTGTCCCCTGGCTCACTGTCCACACTCTCACTGCCCCCACTCTCTCCGACCCCTCTCTCACAGTCCCCACTCTCTCCGACCCCTCTCTCACTGTCCCCACTCTCACTGTCCCCACTCTCACCGTCCCCACTCTCACTGTCCCCACTCTCTCCGACCCCTCTCTCACAGTCCCCACTCTCTCCGACCCCTCTCTCACTGTCCCCACTCTCACTGTCCCCACTCTCTCCGACCCCTCTCTCACTGTCCCCACTCTCACTGTCCCCACTCTCTCCGACCCCTCTGTCACTGCCCCCACTCTCACAGTCCACACTCTCTCCGACCCCTCTCTCACAGTCCCCACTCTCACTGTCCCCACTCTCACCGTCCCCTCTCTCACTGCCCCCACTCTCACTGTCCCCACTCTCACTGTCCCCACTCTCACTGTCCCCACTCTCACTGTCCCCCCTCTCACAGTCCCCACTCTCTCCGACCCCTCTCTCACAGTCCCCACTCTCTCCGACCCCTCTCTCACTGTCCCCACTCTCACTGTCGCCACTCTCACCGTCCCCACTCTCACTGTCCCCACTCTCACCGTCCCCACTCTCACTGTCCCCACTCTCTCCGACCCCTCTCTCACAGTCCCCACTCTCTCCGACCCCTCTCTCACTGTCCCCACTCTCACTGTCCCCACTCTCTCCGACCCCTCTCTCACAGTCCCCACTCTCACTGTCCCCACTCTCACCATCCCCTCTCTCACTGCCCCCACTCTCACTGTCCCCACTCTCACTGTCCCCACTCTCACAGTCCCCACTCTCTCCGACCCCTCTCTCACTGCCCCCACTCTCACTGTCCCCACTCTCACTGTCCCCACTCTCACTGTCTCCACTCTCACTGTCCTCACTCTCACTGTCCCCACTCTCTCCGACCCGTCTCTCACTGTCCCCACTCTCACTGTTCCCACTGTCTCTGACCCGTCTCTCACTGTCCCCACTATCACTGTCCCCACTCTCACTGTCCCCACTCTCACTGTCCCCACTCTCTCCGACCCGTCTTCACTGTCCCCTCCCTCACTGTCCCCACTATCACTGTCCCCACTCTCACAGCTCCCACTCTCACTGTCCCCACTCTCACTGTCCCCACTCTCACTCTCCCCACTCTCTCCGTCCCGTCTCTCACTGTCCCCACTCTCACAGTCCCCACTGTCTCCGACCCGTGTCTCACTCTCCCCACTCTCACTGTCCCCACTGTCTCCGAACCCTCTCTCACTGTCCCCACTCTCTCCGACCCCTCTCTCACTGTCCCCACTCTCACTGTCCCCACTCTCACTGACCCCTCTCTCACTGTCCCCACTCTCACTGTCCCCACTCTCTCCGACCCTTCTCTCACTGTCTCCACTCTCACTGTCCCCACTCTCACTGTCCCCACTCTCTCCGACCCCACTCTCTCTGACCCCTCTCTCACAGTCCCCACTCTCACTGTCCCCACTCTCACTGACCCCTCTCTCACTGTCCCCACTCTCACTGTCCCCACTCTCTCCGACCCCTCTCTCACTGTCCCCACTCTCTCCTACCCGTCTCTCACTGTCCCCACTCTAACCGACCCCACTCTCAGTGTCCACAATCTCACTGTCCCCACTCTCACTGTCCCCACTCTCTCCGACCCCACTCTCACTGTCCCCATTCTCACAGTCCCCACTCTCAATGTCCCCACTCTCACCGCCCCAACTCTCACTGTCCCCACTCTCTCCGACCCCACTCTCACAGTTCCCTCTCTCACTGTCCCCACTCTCTCCGACCCCACTCTCACAGTTCCCTCTCTCACTGTCCCCACTCTCACAGTCCCCACTCTCGCTGTCCCCACTCTCACCGACCCCACTCTTATCGCCCCCACTCTCACTGTCCCCACTCTCTCTGACCCCTCTCTCACTGTCCCCACTCTCACTGTCCTCACTCTCACTGTCCCCACTCTCTCCGACCCGTCTCTCACTGTCCCGTCTCTCACTGTCCCCACTGTCTCCGACCCGTCTCTCACTGTCCCCACTCTTTCCGACCCCTCTCTCACTGTCCCTACTCTCACTGTCCCCTCTCTCTCTGTCTCCACTCTCACCACCCCCACTTTCACTGTCCCCACTCTCTCCGACCCCACTCTTACCGCCCGCACACTCACTGTCCCCACTCTCACTGTCCCCACTCTCACCGCCCGCACTCTCACTGTCCCCTCTCTTACTGTCTCCACTCTTTCCGACCCCTCTCTCACTGTCCCTGCTCTCACCGTACCCTCTCTCACAGTCCCCACTCTCACTGTCCCCATGCTCACTGTCCCCACTCTCTCCGACCCGTCTCTCACTGTCCCGTCTCTCACTGTCCCAACTCTCACTGTCCCCACTCTCACCGTCCCCACTCTCACTGTCCCCACTCTCACTGTCCCCATGCTCACTGTCCCCACTCTCTCCGACCCCTCTCTCACAGTCCCCACTCTCACAGTCCCCACTCTCTCCGACCCCTCTCTCACAGTCCCCACGCTCACTGTCCCCTCTCTCACCGTCCCCTCTCTCACTGTCCCCACTCTCACCGTCCCCACGCTCACTGTCCACACTCTCACTGTCCCCACTCTCTCCGACCCCTCTCTCACAGTCCCCACTCTCACTGTCCCCACTCTCACCGTCCCCTCTCTCACTGCCCCCACTCTCACTGCCCCACTCTCACTGTCTCCACTCTCACTGTCCCCACTCTCACCGTCCCCTCTCTCACTGTCCCCACTCTCACTGTCCCCTGGCTCACTGTCCACACTCTCACTGCCCCCACTCTCTCCGACCCCTCTCTCACAGTCCCCACTCTCTCCGACCCCTCTCTCACTGTCCCCACTCTCACTGTCCCCACTCTCACCGTCCCCACTCTCACTGTCCCCACTCTCTCCGACCCCTCTCTCACAGTCCCCACTCTCTCCGACCCCTCTCTCACTGTCCCCACTCTCACTGTCCCCACTCTCTCCGACCCCTCTCTCACTGTCCCCACTCTCACTGTCCCCACTCTCTCCGACCCCTCTGTCACTGCCCCCACTCTCACAGTCCACACTCTCTCCGACCCCTCTCTCACAGTCCCCACTCTCACTGTCCCCACTCTCACCGTCCCCTCTCTCACTGCCCCCACTCTCACTGTCCCCACTCTCACTGTCCCCACTCTCACTGTCCCCACTCTCACTGTCCCCCCTCTCACAGTCCCCACTCTCTCCGACCCCTCTCTCACAGTCCCCACTCTCTCCGACCCCTCTCTCACTGTCCCCACTCTCACTGTCGCCACTCTCACCGTCCCCACTCTCACTGTCCCCACTCTCACCGTCCCCACTCTCACTGTCCCCACTCTCTCCGACCCCTCTCTCACAGTCCCCACTCTCTCCGACCCCTCTCTCACTGTCCCCACTCTCACTGTCCCCACTCTCTCCGACCCCTCTCTCACAGTCCCCACTCTCACTGTCCCCACTCTCACCATCCCCTCTCTCACTGCCCCCACTCTCACTGTCCCCACTCTCACTGTCCCCACTCTCACAGTCCCCACTCTCTCCGACCCCTCTCTCACTGCCCCCACTCTCACTGTCCCCACTCTCACTGTCCCCACTCTCACTGTCTCCACTCTCACCGTCTCCTCTCTCACAGTCCCCACTCTCTCCGACCCCTCTCTCACTGCCCCCACTCTCACTGTCCTCACTCTCACTGTCCCCACTCTCTCCGACCCGTCTCTCACTGTCCCCACTCTCACTGTTCCCACTGTCTCTGACCCGTCTCTCACTGTCCCCACTATCACTGTCCCCACTCTCACTGTCCCCACTCTCACTGTCCCCACTCTCTCCGACCCGTCTTCACTGTCCCCTCCCTCACTGTCCCCACTATCACTGTCCCCACTCTCACAGCTCCCACTCTCACTGTCCCCACTCTCACTGTCCCCACTCTCACTCTCCCCACTCTCTCCGTCCCGTCTCTCACTGTCCCCACTCTCACAGTCCCCACTGTCTCCGACCCGTGTCTCACTCTCCCCACTCTCACTGTCCCCACTGTCTCCGAACCCTCTCTCACTGTCCCCACTCTCTCCGACCCCTCTCTCACTGTCCCCACTCTCACTGTCCCCACTCTCACTGACCCCTCTCTCACTGTCCCCACTCTCACTGTCCCCACTCTCTCCGACCCTTCTCTCACTGTCTCCACTCTCACTGTCCCCACTCTCACTGTCCCCACTCTCTCCGACCCCACTCTCTCTGACCCCTCTCTCACAGTCCCCACTCTCACTGTCCCCACTCTCACTGACCCCTCTCTCACTGTCCCCACTCTCACTGTCCCCACTCTCTCCGACCCTTCTCTCACTGTCCCCACTCTCTCCGACCCCACTCTCTCCGACCCCTCTCTCACTGTCCCCTCTCTCACTGCCCCCACTCTCACTGTCCCCACTCTCACCGCTCCCACTCTCACTGTCCCCACTCTCACTGACCCCTCTCTCACTGTCCCCACTCTCACTGTCCCCACTCTCTCCGACCCTTCTCTCACTGTCCCCACTCTCTCCGACCCCACTCTCTCCGACCCCTCTCTCACTGTCCCCTCTCTCACTGCCCCCACTCTCACTGTCCCCACTCTCACCGCCCCCACTCTCACTGTCCCCACTCTCACTGACCCCACTCTCACTGTCTCCACTCTCACTGTCCCCTCTCTCTCCGACCCCTCTCTCATTGTCCCCACACTCACCGACCCCTCTCTCACTGTCCCCACTCTCACAGTCCCCACTCTCACCGTCCCCTCTCTCACTTTCCCCACTCTCACTGTCCCCACTCTCACAGTCCCCTCTCTCACTTTCCCCACTCTCACCGTCCCCACTCTCACAGTCCCCTCTCTCACTGTCCCCACTCTCACCGTCCCCACTCTCTCCGACCCGTCTCTCACTGTCCCCTCCCTCACTGTCCTCACTCTCTCCGACCCCTCTCTCACTGTCCCCACTCTCACTGTCCCCAGTCTCACTGTCCCCACCTTCACCGCCCCCACTCTGACCGCCCCCACTCTCACTGTCCCCACTCTCACTGTCCCCACTCTCACTGTCCCCACTCTCACCGTCCACACTCTCACTGTCCCCACTCTCTCCGACCCCTCTCTCACTGTCCCCACTCTCACTGTCCCCACTCTCTCTGACCCCACTGTCCCCACTCTCACCATCCCCTCTGTCACTGTCCCCACTCTCACTGTCCCCACTCTCACTGTGCCCACTGTCTCCGACCCTTCTCTCACTGTCCCCACTCTCTCCGACCCCACTCTCACTGTCCCCACTGTCTCCGACCCTTCTCTCACTGTCCCCACTCTCTCTGACCCCACTTTCACAGTCCCCACTCTCACTGTCCCCACTCTCACTGTCCCCACTCTCTCCGACCCTTCTCTCACTGTCCCCACTCTCTCCGACCCCACTCTCACTGTCCCCACTCTCACTGGCCGCACTCTCACTGTTCACACTCTCTCCGACCCCACTCTCACCGCCCCCACACTCACTGTCCCCTCTTTCACTGTCCCCACTCTCACTGTCCCCACTCTCACTGTCCCCACTCTCACCATCCCCTCTCTCACTGCCCCCACTCTCACTGTCCCCACTCTCACTGTCCCCACTCTCACAGTCCCCACTCTCTCCGACCCCTCTCTCACTGTCCTCACTCTCACTGTCCCCACTCTCTCCGACCCGTCTCTCACTGTCCCCACTCTCACTGTTCCCACTGTCTCTGACCCGTCTCTCACTGTCCCCACTATCACTGTCCCCACTCTCACTGTCCCCACTCTCACTGTCCCCACTCTCACCATCCCCTCTCTCACTGCCCCCACTCTCACTGTCCCCACTCTCACTGTCCCCACTCTCACAGTCCCCACTCTCTCCGACCCCTCTCTCACTGCCCCCACTCTCACTGTCCCCACTCTCACTGTCCCCACTCTCACTGTCTCCACTCTCACTGTCCTCACTCTCACTGTCCCCACTCTCTCCGACCCGTCTCTCACTGTCCCCACTCTCACTGTTCCCACTGTCTCTGACCCGTCTCTCACTGTCCCCACTATCACTGTCCCCACTCTCACTGTCCCCACTCTCACTGTCCCCACTCTCTCCGACCCGTCTTCACTGTCCCCTCCCTCACTGTCCCCACTATCACTGTCCCCACTCTCACAGCTCCCACTCTCACTGTCCCCACTCTCACTGTCCCCACTCTCACTCTCCCCACTCTCTCCGTCCCGTCTCTCACTGTCCCCACTCTCACAGTCCCCACTGTCTCCGACCCGTGTCTCACTCTCCCCACTCTCACTGTCCCCACTGTCTCCGAACCCTCTCTCACTGTCCCCACTCTCTCCGACCCCTCTCTCACTGTCCCCACTCTCACTGTCCCCACTCTCACTGACCCCTCTCTCACTGTCCCCACTCTCACTGTCCCCACTCTCTCCGACCCTTCTCTCACTGTCTCCACTCTCACTGTCCCCACTCTCACTGTCCCCACTCTCTCCGACCCCACTCTCTCTGACCCCTCTCTCACAGTCCCCACTCTCACTGTCCCCACTCTCACTGACCCCTCTCTCACTGTCCCCACTCTCACTGTCCCCACTCTCTCCGACCCCTCTCTCACTGTCCCCACTCTCTCCTACCCGTCTCTCACTGTCCCCACTCTAACCGACCCCACTCTCAGTGTCCACAATCTCACTGTCCCCACTCTCACTGTCCCCACTCTCTCCGACCCCACTCTCACTGTCCCCATTCTCACAGTCCCCACTCTCAATGTCCCCACTCTCACCGCCCCAACTCTCACTGTCCCCACTCTCTCCGACCCCACTCTCACAGTTCCCTCTCTCACTGTCCCCACTCTCTCCGACCCCACTCTCACAGTTCCCTCTCTCACTGTCCCCACTCTCACAGTCCCCACTCTCGCTGTCCCCACTCTCACCGACCCCACTCTTATCGCCCCCACTCTCACTGTCCCCACTCTCTCTGACCCCTCTCTCACTGTCCCCACTCTCACTGTCCTCACTCTCACTGTCCCCACTCTCTCCGACCCGTCTCTCACTGTCCCGTCTCTCACTGTCCCCACTGTCTCCGACCCGTCTCTCACTGTCCCCACTCTTTCCGACCCCTCTCTCACTGTCCCTACTCTCACTGTCCCCTCTCTCTCTGTCTCCACTCTCACCACCCCCACTTTCACTGTCCCCACTCTCTCCGACCCCACTCTTACCGCCCGCACACTCACTGTCCCCACTCTCACTGTCCCCACTCTCACCGCCCGCACTCTCACTGTCCCCTCTCTTACTGTCCCCACTCTTTCCGACCCCTCTCTCACTGTCCCTGCTCTCACCGTACCCTCTCTCACAGTCCCCATGCTCACTGTCCCCACTCTCTCCGACCCGTCTCTCACTGTCCCGTCTCTCACTGTCCCAACTCTCACTGTCCCCACTCTCACCGTCCCCACTCTCACTGTCCCCACTCTCACTGTCCCCATGCTCACTGTCCCCACTCTCTCTGACCCCTCTCTCACAGTCCCCACTCTCACAGTCCCCACTCTCTCCGACCCCTCTCTCACAGTCCCCACGCTCACTGTCCCCTCTCTCACCGTCCCCTCTCTCACTGTCCCCACTCTCACCGTCCCCACGCTCACTGTCCACACTCTCACTGTCCCCACTCTCTCCGACCCCTCTCTCACAGTCCCCACTCTCACTGTCCCCACTCTCACCGTCCCCTCTCTCACTGCCCCCACTCTCACTGCCCCACTCTCACTGTCTCCACTCTCACTGTCCCCACTCTCACCGTCCCCTCTCTCACTGTCCCCACTCTCACTGTCCCCTGGCTCACTGTCCACACTCTCACTGCCCCCACTCTCTCCGACCCCTCTCTCACAGTCCCCACTCTCTCCGACCCCTCTCTCACTGTCCCCACTCTCACTGTCCCCACTCTCACCGTCCCCACTCTCACTGTCCCCACTCTCTCCGACCCCTCTCTCACAGTCCCCACTCTCTCCGACCCCTCTCTCACTGTCCCCACTCTCACTGTCCCCACTCTCTCCGACCCCTCTCTCACTGTCCCCACTCTCACTGTCCCCACTCTCTCCGACCCCTCTGTCACTGCCCCCACTCTCACAGTCCACACTCTCTCCGACCCCTCTCTCACAGTCCCCACTCTCACTGTCCCCACTCTCACCGTCCCCTCTCTCACTGCCCCCACTCTCACTGTCCCCACTCTCACTGTCCCCACTCTCACTGTCCCCACTCTCACTGTCCCCCCTCTCACAGTCCCCACTCTCTCCGACCCCTCTCTCACAGTCCCCACTCTCACAGTCCCCACTCTCTCCGACCCCTCTCTCACAGTCCCCACTCTCTCCGACCCCTCTCTCACTGTCCCCACTCTCACTGTCGCCACTCTCACCGTCCCCACTCTCACTGTCCCCACTCTCACCGTCCCCACTCTCACTGTCCCCACTCTCTCCGACCCCTCTCTCACAGTCCCCACTCTCTCCGACCCCTCTCTCACTGTCCCCACTCTCACTGTCCCCACTCTCTCCGACCCCTCTCTCACAGTCCCCACTCTCACTGTCCCCACTCTCACCATCCCCTCTCTCACTGCCCCCACTCTCACTGTCCCCACTCTCACTGTCCCCACTCTCACAGTCCCCACTCTCTCCGACCCCTCTCTCACTGCCCCCACTCTCACTGTCCCCACTCTCACTGTCCCCACTCTCACTGTCTCCACTCTCACCGTCTCCTCTCTCACAGTCCCCACTCTCTCCGACCCCTCTCTCACTGCCCCCACTCTCACTGTCCTCACTCTCACTGTCCCCACTCTCTCCGACCCGTCTCTCACTGTCCCCACTCTCACTGTTCCCACTGTCTCTGACCCGTCTCTCACTGTCCCCACTATCACTGTCCCCACTCTCACTGTCCCCACTCTCACTGTCCCCACTCTCTCCGACCCGTCTTCACTGTCCCCTCCCTCACTGTCCCCACTATCACTGTCCCCACTCTCACAGCTCCCACTCTCACTGTCCCCACTCTCACTGTCCCCACTCTCACTCTCCCCACTCTCTCCGTCCCGTCTCTCACTGTCCCCACTCTCACAGTCCCCACTGTCTCCGACCCGTGTCTCACTCTCCCCACTCTCACTGTCCCCACTGTCTCCGAACCCTCTCTCACTGTCCCCACTCTCTCCGACCCCTCTCTCACTGTCCCCACTCTCACTGTCCCCACTCTCACTGACCCCTCTCTCACTGTCCCCACTCTCACTGTCCCCACTCTCTCCGACCCTTCTCTCACTGTCTCCACTCTCACTGTCCCCACTCTCACTGTCCCCACTCTCTCCGACCCCACTCTCTCTGACCCCTCTCTCACAGTCCCCACTCTCACTGTCCCCACTCTCACTGACCCCTCTCTCACTGTCCCCACTCTCACTGTCCCCACTCTCTCCGACCCTTCTCTCACTGTCCCCACTCTCTCCGACCCCACTCTCTCCGACCCCTCTCTCACTGTCCCCTCTCTCACTGCCCCCACTCTCACTGTCCCCACTCTCACCGCTCCCACTCTCACTGTCCCCACTCTCACTGACCCCTCTCTCACTGTCCCCACTCTCACTGTCCCCACTCTCTCCGACCCTTCTCTCACTGTCCCCACTCTCTCCGACCCCACTCTCTCCGACCCCTCTCTCACTGTCCCCTCTCTCACTGCCCCCACTCTCACTGTCCCCACTCTCACCGCCCCCACTCTCACTGTCCCCACTCTCACTGACCCCACTCTCACTGTCTCCACTCTCACTGTCCCCTCTCTCTCCGACCCCTCTCTCATTGTCCCCACACTCACCGACCCCTCTCTCACTGTCCCCACTCTCACAGTCCCCACTCTCACCGTCCCCTCTCTCACTTTCCCCACTCTCACTGTCCCCACTCTCACAGTCCCCTCTCTCACTTTCCCCACTCTCACCGTCCCCACTCTCACAGTCCCCTCTCTCACTGTCCCCACTCTCACCGTCCCCACTCTCTCCGACCCGTCTCTCACTGTCCCCTCCCTCACTGTCCTCACTCTCTCCGACCCCTCTCTCACTGTCCCCACTCTCACTGTCCCCAGTCTCACTGTCCCCACCTTCACCGCCCCCACTCTGACCGCCCCCACTCTCACTGTCCCCACTCTCACTGTCCCCACTCTCACTGTCCCCACTCTCACCGTCCACACTCTCACTGTCCCCACTCTCTCCGACCCCTCTCTCACTGTCCCCACTCTCACTGTCCCCACTCTCTCTGACCCCACTGTCCCCACTCTCACCATCCCCTCTGTCACTGTCCCCACTCTCACTGTCCCCACTCTCACTGTGCCCACTGTCTCCGACCCTTCTCTCACTGTCCCCACTCTCTCCGACCCCACTCTCACTGTCCCCACTGTCTCCGACCCTTCTCTCACTGTCCCCACTCTCTCTGACCCCACTTTCACAGTCCCCACTCTCACTGTCCCCACTCTCACTGTCCCCACTCTCTCCGACCCTTCTCTCACTGTCCCCACTCTCTCCGACCCCACTCTCACTGTCCCCACTCTCACTGGCCGCACTCTCACTGTTCACACTCTCTCCGACCCCACTCTCACCGCCCCCACACTCACTGTCCCCTCTTTCACTGTCCCCACTCTCACTGTCCCCACTCTCACTGTCCCCACTCTCACTGTCCACACTCTCACTGTCCCCACTCTCACTGTCTCCACTGTCTCCGACCCCACTCTCACTGTTCCCACTCTCTCCGACCCCTCTCTCACTGTCTCCACTCTCACTGTCCCCACTCTCACTGTCCCCACTCTCTCCGGCCCCACTCTCACTGTCCCCACTCTCACTGTCCCCACTCTCACAGTCCCCACTCTCACTGTCCCCACTCTCACCGCCCCCACTCTCACTGTCCCCACTCTCTCCGACCCCACTCTCACCGCCCCCACTCTCACTGTCCCCACCCTCACTGTCCCCACTCTCACTGTCCCCACTCTCTCCGACCCTTCTCTCACTGCCCCCACTCTCTACGACCCCTCTCTCACTGTCCCCTCTCTCACCATCCCCTCTGTCACTGTCCCCACTCTCACTGTCCCCACTCTCACTGTCCCCACTCTCTCCGACCCCTCTCTCCCTGTCCCCATTCTCACAGTCCCCGCTCTCACTGTCCCCACTCTCACCGCCCCCACTCTCACTGCCTCCACTCTCACCATCCCCTCTCTCTCCGACCCCTCTCTCATTGTCCCCACACTCACCGACCCCTCTCTCACTGTCCCCACTCTCACAGTCCCCACTCTCACTGTCCCCACTCTCACCATCCCCACTCTCACTGTCCCCACTCTCTCCGACCCCACTCTCACAGTCCCCTCTCTCACTGTCCCCACTTTCACAGTCCCCACTCTCACCGTCCCCTCTCTCACTTTCCCCACTCTCACAGTCCCCAATCTCTCCAATCCCTCTCTCACTGTCCCCACTCTCACTGTCCCCACTCTAACCGCCCCCACTCTCACTGTCCCCACTCTCACAGTCCCCACTCTCACCGTCCCCACTCTCACTGTCCCCACTCTCTCCGACCCCACTCTCACAGTTCCCTCTCTCACTGTCCCCACTCTCACTGTCCTCACTCTCACTGTCCGCACTCTCTCCGACCCGTCTCTCACTGTCCCCACTCTCCCCGACCCCTCTCTCACTGTCCCCACTCTCACAGTCCCAACTCTCACTGTCCCCATTCTCTCCGACACCTCTCTCACTGTCCCCACTCTCAGTGTCCCCTCTCTCTCTGTCTCCACTCTCACCGCCCCCACTCTCACTGTCCCCACTCTCTCTGACCCCTCTCTCACTGTCCCCACTCTCACTGTCCCCACTCTCTCCGACCCCACTCTCACCGCCCCCTCTCTCACTGTCCCCACTCTCACTGCCCCTACTCTCACTGTCCCCACTCTCTACGACCCCTCTCTCACTGTCCCCACTCTCACTGCCCCCACTCTCTCCGACCCCTCTCTCACTGTCCCCTCTCTTACTGTCCCCACTCTTTCCGACCCCTCTCTCACTGTCCCGGCTCTCACCGTACCCTCTCTCACTGTCCCCACCCTCACTGTCCCCACTCTCTCCAACCCCTCTCTCACTGTCCCCACTCTCACTGCCCCTACTCTCACTGTCCCCACTCTCTACGACCCCTCTCTCACTTTCCCCACTCTCACAGTCCCCAATCTCTCCAATCCCTCTCTCACTGTCCCCACCCTCACTGTCCTCACTCTCTCCGACCCCACTCTCACTGTCCCCACTCTCACTGTCCCCACCTTCACCACCCCCACTCTGACCGCCCCCACTCTCACTGTCCCCACTCTCACTGTCCCCACTCTCTCCGACCCCTCTCTCACTGTCCCCACTCTCACTGTCCCCACTCTCACTGTCCCCATTCTCTCCGACCCCTCTCTCACTGTCCTCACTCTCACTGCCCCCACTCTCACTGTCCCCACTTTCACTGTCCCCATTCTCTCCGACCCCTCTCTCACTGTCCTCACTCTCTCCGACCCCTCTCTCACTGACCCCACTCTCACAGCCCCCACTCTCACCGCCCCCACTCTCACTGTCCCCACTCTCTCCGACCCCTCTCTCCCTGTCCCCATTCTCACAGTCCCCACTCTCACTGTCCCCACTCTCACGGCCCCCACTCTCACTGTCTCCACTCTCACCATCCCCTCTCTCTCCGACCCCACTCTCATTGTCCCCACACTCGCCGACTCCTCTCTCACTGTCCCCACTCTCACAGTCCCCACTCTCACTGTCCCCACTCTCACAGTCCCCACTCTCACAGTCCCCACTCTCACAGTCCCCACTCTCTCCAACCCCTCTCTCACTGTCCCCAGTCTCACTGTCCCCACCTTCACCACCCCCACTCTGACCGCCCCCACTCTCACTGTCCCCACTCTCACTGTCTCCACTCTCTCCGACCCCTCTCTCACTGCCCCACTCTGACTGTCCCCGCTCTCTCTGACCCCTCTCTCATTGTCCCCGCACTCACCGACCCCTCTCTCACTGTCCCCACTCTCACTGTCCCCACTCTCTCCGACCCTTCTCTCAAGGTTCCCACTCTCACCGCCCCCACTCTCACCGCCCCCACTCTCACTGTCCCCACTCTCTCCGACCCCACTCTCACCACCCCCACTCTCACCATCCCCTCTCTCTCCGACCCCTCTCTCATTGTCCCCGCACTCACCGACCCCTCTCTCACTGTCCCCACTCTCACAGTCCCCACTCTCACTGTCCCCACTCTCACCGTCCCCACTCTCACTGTCCCCACTCTCTCCGACCCCACTCTCACAGTCCCCTCTCTCACTTTCCCCACTCTCACTGTCCCCACTCTCTCCGAACCCTCTCTCACTGACCCCACTCTCACCATCCCCTCTCTCTCCGACCCCTCTCTCATTGTCCCCACACTCACCGACCCCTCTCTCACTGTCCCCACTCTCACAGTCCCCTCTCTCACTGTCCCCACTCTCACTGTCCCCACTCACTGTCCACACTCTCTCCGACCCCACTCTCACTGTCCCCACTCTCTCCTACCCGTCTCTCACTGTCCCCACTCTAACCGACCCCACTCTCAGTGTCCACAATCTCACTGTCCCCACTCTCACTGTCCCCACTCTCTCCGACCCCACTCTCACTGTCCCCACTCTCTCCTACCCGTCTCTCACTGTCCCCACTCTAACCGACCCCACTCTCAGTGTCCACAATCTCACTGTCCCCACTCTCACTGTCCCCACTCTCTCCGACCCCACTCTCACTGTCCCCATTCTCACAGTCCCCACTCTCACTGTCCCCACTCTCTCCGACCCCTCTCTCACTGCCCCACTCTCACTGTCCCCACTCTCACTGTCCCCATTCTCACCACCCCCACTCTCACTGTCCCCACTCTCTCCGACCCCACTCTCACTGTCCCCATTCTCACCATCCCCTGTCTCTCCGACCCCTCTCTCATTGTCCCCGCACTCACCGTTCCCACTCTCACTGTCCCCACTCTCTCCGACCCCACTCTCACAGTCCCCTCTCTCACTTTCCCCACTCTCACTGTCCCCACTCTCTCCGAACCCTCTCTCACTGACCCCACTCTCACCATCCCCTCTCTCTCCGACCCATCTCTCATTGTCCCCACACTCACCGACCCCTCTCTCACTGTCTCCACTCTCACAGTCCCCTCTCTCACTGTCCCCACTCTCACTGTCCCCACTCACTGTCCACACTCTCTCCGACCCCACTCTCACTGTCCCCACTCTCTCCTACCCGTCTCTCACTGTCCCCACTCTAACCGACCCCACTCTCAGTGTCCACAATC
Organism: Stegostoma tigrinum; assembly: GCF_030684315.1. Classification (NCBI taxonomy): domain Eukaryota; kingdom Metazoa; phylum Chordata; class Chondrichthyes; order Orectolobiformes; family Stegostomatidae; genus Stegostoma; species Stegostoma tigrinum. The sequence goes on from NC_081355.1 coordinate 160,039,590, forward strand.
TCACTGTCCCCACTCTCTCCGACCGCACTCTCACAGTCCCCACTCTCACTGTCCCCACTCTCTACGACCCCTCTCTCACTGTCCCCTCTCTTACTGTCCCCACTCTTTCCGACCCCTCTCTCACTGTCCCTGCTCTCACCGTACCCTCTCTCACAGTCCCCACTCTCACTGTCCCCACTCTCTCCGACCCGTCTCTCACTGTCCCGTCTCTCACTGTCCCAACTCTCACTGTCCCCACTCTCACTGTCCCCACTCTCACCGTCCCCACTCTCACTGTCCCCACTCTCACTGTCCCCATGCTCACTGTCCCCACTCTCTCTGACCCCTCTCTCACTGTCCCCACTCTCACTGTCCCGACTCTCACCGTCCCCACTCTCACTGTCCCCACTCTCACTGTCCCCACTCTCACTGACCCCTCTCTCACTGTCCCCACTCTCACTGTCCCCACTCTCTCCGACCCTTCTCTCACTGTCTCCACTCTCACTGTCCCCACTCTCACTGTCCCCACTCTCTCCGACCCCACTCTCTCTGACCCCTCTCTCACAGTCCCCACTCTCACTGTCCCCACTCTCACTGACCCCTCTCTCACTGTCCCCACTCTCACTGTCCCCACTCTCTCCGACCCTTCTCTCACTGTCCCCACTCTCTCCGACCCCACTCTCTCCGACCCCTCTCTCACTGTCCCCTCTCTCACTGCCCCCACTCTCACTGTCCCCACTCTCACCGCCCCCACTCTCACTGTCCCCACTCTCACTGACCCCACTCTCACTGTCTCCACTCTCACAGTCCCCTCTCTCACTTTCCCCACTCTCTCCGACCCTTCTCTCACTGTCCCCACTCTCTCCGACCCCACTCTCTCCGACCCCTCTCTCACTGTCCCCTCTCTCACTGCCCCCACTCTCACTGTCCCCACTCTCACCGCCCCCACTCTCACTGTCCCCACTCTCACTGACCCCACTCTCACTGTCTCCACTCTCACTGTCCCCTCTCTCTCCGACCCCTCTCTCATTGTCCCCACACTCACCGACCCCTCTCTCACTGTCCCCACTCTCACAGTCCCCACTCTCACCGTCCCCTCTCTCACTTTCCCCACTCTCACTGTCCCCACTCTCACAGTCCCCTCTCTCACTTTCCCCACTCTCACCGTCCCCACTCTCACAGTCCCCTCTCTCACTGTCCCCACTCTCACCGTCCCCACTCTCTCCGACCCGTCTCTCACTGTCCCCTCCCTCACTGTCCTCACTCTCTCCGACCCCTCTCTCACTGTCCCCACTCTCACTGTCCCCAGTCTCACTGTCCCCACCTTCACCGCCCCCACTCTGACCGCCCCCACTCTCACTGTCCCCACTCTCACTGTCCCCACTCTCACTGTCCCCACTCTCACCGTCCACACTCTCACTGTCCCCACTCTCTCCGACCCCTCTCTCACTGTCCCCACTCTCACTGTCCCTACTCTAACTGACCCCACTGTCCTCACTCTCACCATCCCCTCTGTCACTGTCCCCACTCTCACTGTCCCCACTCTCACTGTGCCCACTGTCTCCGACCCTTCTCTCACTGTCCCCACTCTCTCCGACCCCACTCTCACTGTCCCCAATGTCTCCGACCCTTCTCTCACTGTCCCCACTCTCTCTGACCCCACTTTCACAGTCCCCACTCTCACTGTCCCCACTCTCACTGTCCCCACTCTCTCCGACCCTTCTCTCACTGTCCCCACTCTCACTGGCTGCACTCTCACTGTTCACACTCTCTCCGACCCCACTCTCACCGCCCCCACACTCACTGTCCCCTCTTTCACTGTCCCCACTCTCACTGTCCCCACTCTCACTGTCCCCACTCTCACTGTCCCCTCTCTCTCCGACCCCTCTCTCATTGTCCCCACACTCACCGACCCCTCTCTCACTGTCCCCACTCTCACAGTCCCCACTCTCACCGTCCCCTCTCTCACTTTCCCCACTCTCACCGTCCCCACTCTCACAGTCCCCTCTCTCACTGTCCCCACTCTCACCGTCCCCACTCTCTCCGACCCGTCTCTCACTGTCCCCTCCCTCACTGTCCTCACTCTCTCCGACCCCTCTCTCACTGTCCCCACTCTCACTGTCCCCAGTCTCACTGTCCCCACCTTCACCGCCCCCACTCTGACCGCCCCCACTCTCACTGTCCCCACTCTCACTGTCCCCACTCTCACTGTCCCCACTCTCACCGTCCACACTCTCACTGTCCCCACTCTCTCCGACCCCTCTCTCACTGTCCCCACTCTCACTGTCCCCACTCTCTCTGACCCCACTGTCCCCACCCTCACCATCCCCTCTGTCACTGTCCCCACTCTCACTGTCCCCACTCTCACTGTGCCCACTGTTTCCGACCCTTCTCTCACTGTCCCCACTGTCTCCGACCCCACTCTCACTGTCCCCACTCTTACCGCCCGCACTCTCACTGTCTCCACTCTCACTGTCCCCACTCTCACTGCCCCCACTCTCACTGTCCCCACTCTCTCCGACCCCTCTCTCACTGTCTCCACTCTCACTGTCCCCACTCTCACTGCCCCCACTCTCACTGTCCCCACTTTCACTGTCCTCACTCTCTCCGACCCCTCTCTCACTGACCCCACTCTCACCGCCCCCACTCTCACTGTCCCCACTCTCTCCGGCCCCACTCTCACTGTCCCCACTCTCACTGTCCCCACTCTCACTGTCGCCACTCACTCCGAGCCCTCTCTCACTGTCCCCTCTCTTACTGTCCCCACTCTCTACGACCCCTCTCTCACTGTCCCCACTCTCACTGTCCCCACTCTCTCCGACCCGTCTCTCACTGTCCCGTCTCTCACTGTCCCAACTCTCACTGTCCCCACTCTCTCTGACCCCTCTCTCACTGTCCCCACTCTCACTGTCCCCACTCTCACCGTCCCCACTCTCACTGTCCCCACTCTCACTGTCCCCATGCTCACTGTCCCCACTCTCTCTGACCCCTCTCTCACTGTCCCCACTCTCACTGTCCCCACTCTCACCGTCCCCACTCTCACTGTCCCCAATCTCACTGTCCCCACTCTCACTGACCCCTCTCTCACTGTCCCCACTCTCACTGTCCCCACTCTCTCCGACCCTTCTCTCACTGTCTCCACTCTCACTGTCCCCACTCTCACTGTCCCCACTCTCTCCGACCCCACTCTCTCTGACCCCTCTCTCACAGTCCCCACTCTCACTGTCCCCACTCTCACTGACCCCTCTCTCACTGTCCCCACTCTCACTGTCCCCACTCTCTCCGACCCTTCTCTCACTGTCCCCACTCTCTCCGACCCCACTCTCTCCGACCCCTCTCTCACTGTCCCCTCTCTCACTGCCCCCACTCTCACTGTCTCCACTCTCACCGCCCCCACTCTCACTGTCCCCACTCTCACTGACCCCACTCTCACTGTCTCCACTCTCACTGTCCCCTCTCTCTCCGACCCCTCTCTCATTGTCCTCACACTCACCGACCCCTCTCTCACTGTCCCCACTCTCACAGTCCCCACTCTCACCGTCCCCTCTCTCACTTTCCCCACTCTCACTGTCCCCACTCTCACAGTCCCCTCTCTCACTTTCCCCACTCTCACCGTCCCCACTCTCACAGTCCCCTCTCTCACTGTCCCCACTCTCACCGTCCCCACTCTCTCCGACCCGTCTCTCACTGTCCCCTCCCTCACTGTCCTCACTCTCTCCGACCCCTCTCTCACTGTCCCCACTCTCACTGTCCCCAGTCTCACTGTCCCCACCTTCACCGCCCCCACTCTGACCGCCCCCACTCTCACTGTCCCCACTCTCACTGTCCCCACTCTCACTGTCCCCACTCTCACCGTCCACACTCTCACTGTCCCCACTCTCTCCGACCCCTCTCTCACTGTCCCCACTCTCACTGTCCCCACTCTCACTGTCCCCACTGTCCTCACTCTCACCATCCCCTCTGTCACTGTCCCCACTCTCACTGTCCCCACTCTCACTGTGCCCACTGTCTCCGACCCTTCTCTCACTGTCCCCACTCTCTCCGACCCCACTCTCACTGTCCCCAATGTCTCCGACCCTTCTCTCACTGTCCCCACTCTCTCTGACCCCACTTTCACAGTCCCCACTCTCACTGTCCCCACTCTCACTGTCCCCACTCTCTCCGACCCTTCTCTCACTGTCCCCACTCTCTCCGACCCCACTCTCACTGTCCCCACTCTCACTGGCTGCACTCTCACTGTTCACACTCTCTCCGACCCCACTCTCACCGCCCCCACACTCACTGTCCCCTCTTTCACTGTCCCCACTCTCACTGTCCCCACTCTCACTGTCCCCACTCTCACTGTCCCCTCTCTCTCCGACCCCTCTCTCATTGTCCCCACACTCACCGACCCCTCTCTCACTGTCCCCACTCTCACAGTCCCCACTCTCACCGTCCCCTCTCTCACTTTCCCCACTCTCACTGTCCCCACTCTCACAGTCCCCTCTCTCACTTTCCCCACTCTCACCGTCCCCACTCTCACAGTCCCCTCTCTCACTGTCCCCACTCTCACCGTCCCCACTCTCTCCGACCCGTCTCTCACTGTCCCTCCCTCACTGTCCTCACTCTCTCCGACCCCTCTCTCACTGTCCCCACTCTCACTGTCCCCAGTCTCACTGTCCCCACCTTCACCGCCCCCACTCTGACCGCCCCCACTCTCACTGTCCCCACTCTCACTGTCCCCACTCTCACCGTCCACACTCTCACTGTCCCCACTCTCTCCGACCCCTCTCTCACTGTCCCCACTCTCACTGTCCCCACTCTCTCTGACCCCACTGTCCCCACTCTCACCATCCCCTCTGTCACTGTCCCCACTCTCACTGTCCCCACTCTCACTGTGCCCACTGTTTCCGACCCTTCTCTCACTGTCCCCACTCTCTCCGACCCCACTCTCACTGTCCCCACTGTCTCCGACCCTTCTCTCACTGTTCCCACTCTCTCTGACCCCACTTTCACAGTCCCCACTCTCACTGTCCCCACTTTCACTGTCCTCACTCTCTCCGACCCCTCTCTCACTGACCCCACTCTCACCGCCCCCACTCTCACTGTCCCCACTCTCACAGTCCCCACTCTCACTGTCCCCACTCTCACCGCCCCCACTCTCACTGTCCCCACTCTCTCCGACCCCACTCTCACCGCCCCCACTCTCACTGTCCCCACCCTCACTGTCCCCACTCTCACTGTCCCCACTCTCTCCGACCCTTCTCTCACTGCCCCCACTCTCTACGACCCCTCTCTCACTGTCCCCTCTCTCACCATCCCCTCTGTCACTGTCCCCACTCTCACTGTCCCCACTCTCTCCGACCCCTCTCTCCCTGTCCCCATTCTCACAGTCCCCACTCTCACTGTCCCCACTCTCACCGCCCCCACTCTCACTGCCTCCACTCTCACCATCCCCTCTCTCTCCGACCCCTCTCTCATTGTCCCCACACTCACCGACCCCTCTCTCACTGTCCCCACTCTCACAGTCCCCACTCTCACTGTCCCCACTCTCACCATCCCCACTCTCACTGTCCCCACTCTCACTGTCCCCACTCTCTCTGACCCCACTGTCCCCACTCTCACCATCCCCTCTCTCACTGTCCCCACTCTCACTGTCCCCTCTCTCACTGTCTCCACTCTCACCGTCCACATTGCTACAGAACACGACCCATGTGTTTAGCTCCTGCCACACGACCCGACTCCTTCAGCAGGTAATTTAAGGGTGGTGCGTGGCAGAGGATTAGAATCACTGCAAAGAGGAGAAGGAGAACGAAAGCAAAAGGAACTGGGTGTGAGTAGCCGAGTGGAGCCCCAAATGGAATGACTTACCCTGCTGCCATCTTCCTTTTTGATTCCTTTCTGGGTGAGGGCTGTTAGGTTTGGTGCATTGTTATGAGCTATTGGTTATTGAGGTGCTTTCCCAGACTGTGTTCTAAACAAGGGTCACTGGACCCAAAATATTAACTCTGTTTCTTTCTCCACAGACATTACTAGACCTGCTGAATTTCTTCACCACTCTGTGTGTTTGTGTCACAGTGGGAATTGGGGGCCTGGTGAGGACACCCTGGGGGGTGCTCTCATGACTGCTATGACTATTAATAGAGTTGTGCTGACATACAGCTCAGAAACAAGCCCTTCAGCCCAACTCATCCAAGCTGACCAGGTATCCTAAATTAATTAAGTCCCATTTTCCAGCATGTGGCCCATATCCCTCTAAGCCCTTCCTATCCGTGTACCCATCCAGATGCCTTTTAAATGCTGTAACTGTACCAGCCTCCACCACTTCCTCTGGCAGCTCATTCCATACATGCACCACCCTCTGTGTGAAAAAGTAGCCCTTTAGGTCCCTTTTAAAGCTTACACCTCTCACCTTAAACCCCTGCCCCGTAGACTTCCCTACTCCTGGGTGGAAAGGACCTTGGGTGGTCACCGTATTCATGCCCCTCATGATTTTATAAACCTCTATCGGGTCACCCATTGACCTCTTACATTCCAGGGAGAATAGTCCCAGCCTATCCAGCTTCTCCTTGTAACTGAAACCCTCCAGTCCTTCCAAAGGTTTGAAGAGATTCAGGATTATGGTAATGGTCTGGAATGATGCAACTGCCTGCCTGTCTGCCTGGACCTGCCTGTTATGATGCAGAGCAGGTGATGAAGTCAGGTATTCAGGACAGACTCCCCAGATTCTGACAGAGCAGTGCCCATCCTCTGGTGTGGGGGACCTTGCAGCCCAACTGAAATGGGAGCCTGTTGTACGCAGCTGGGCTGACAACTCAGTGACCAGCCACCTTCCCACCAGAGACCCTATGCTTTCCCTTTGCTGATCATCTGGTTTTCTTCCCTGCTCCCCCAAAATGTTCCAGATCTTTCCACCAGAGCTAACGGAGACAGCGTTTGCAGAGATGCTCATCATGACCTTGGCGACTGTTGATTACAATGTGAAGGAGGGTATAGTGAAAGCCCTGGTGTTCCTGCTGCAGTGCCACCCCTCCAATGTCACCGCAGTGGCCCACGATGCCCTGATTACTGCCCTCAACGGTTCATCACCACCAGACCAGAAGGTATGACCCTGTCAGCTGGGACTTAACAACCTCAGATTCAGCTACAATCCGATCAGATTCACATCTGTCGTGGTATGAGAAACTCTAGTTAAACAGGCTGTACTTTGAAACACTGAAGGGAATGATCAGTAAGGTTTTGTGAAAGGGGAATGATGTGAATGATGTTCAACCAAGAGTTTCCTTGAAGGAATAATAGGTGCCGTGGATAAAGAGGACCCTGTAGACATACTGTACCTGGATTTCCCGAAGGAATTTGACAACCCGCTGGAGTTCATTGTGGAAAATAGAAGGCACAGAGATAAGATTGGCTGGTCAACAGAGAACAGGGTCTGTAGATCACTAGGTCTTTGTCTGACTGACAACATGGAGAATTCAATCTCGCAGGGCTCTCAACCTTTTGCAAATGTATCAATGTCATAAGTTACACGACACCAGGTTACAGTCCAACAGCTTTATTTGAAATCACAAGCTTTCAGTGCACTTCCCCTTCGTCAGGTGAAACGAAGGAGCAGTGTTCCGCAAGCTTGTGTTTTCAAATAAACCTGATGGACTGTAACCAGGTGTCGTGTGATTTCTGACTTTGTCCACCCCAGTCCGACACCGGCACCTCTATATCGCAGTCATATCAATGACTTAGATGAAGCGAATGAAGATGTAAATTCTCGGGTGATACTGAGCAGGGTAGGGTAATGTGAAGAAAATGCCAGGAAACTGTAGATGGATATGGATAGACTTAGTCAGTGAGTAATAATCTGGGGGCAGGTGGAGTACAATGTGGGAAAATGTGAGGTTCTGTAGTTTGATCGGAAGATTGATAAAGCAGTGTGTCACTTAAACAGAGAGTGACTGCAGAATTCCAAAACGCTGAGGGATGGAAGTGTTTGTGTGGGAGGTACTGCCCAGAATGTAAAGGCTAATGCGAGGTTCTCCTTTATTACCAGAGGAATTGAACAGATAAACTAAGGAGGTTTTATTTCAGTAATACAGGGCATTGTTCAGACCACATTCTCAAATACCGTGTCTTGGTCCCCTCATTTAAAGAAAGATGTAAGTGTATTGGAGACAGTTCAGAGGAGATTTACAGGGTGATAGCTGGAATGAGTGGGTTGCCTTAAGCTGGGGCAGGCAGGTCTTAGAGTTGAGAGTGAGAATTGAAGTTTAAGAACCTGAATAGCCTTGACAAGGTGACCGTGGAAAGGATGTGTTTCCTTATGGGTGAGCTGAGAACTGGGGGCACTGTTATAAATTTATGGTTTTCCCGAATGAGGGAATATTTTTAGATTATTTTAGATTTAGATTCCCTACAGTGTGGAAACAGGCCCTTCAGCCCAACAAGTCCACACTGCCCCTTGAAGCATCCCACCCAGACCCATCCTCCTATAACCCACACACCCGTGAACACTATGGGCAATTTAGCATGGCCAATCCACCCTAGCCTGCACGTCTTTGGACTGTGGGAGGAAACCGGAGCACCCGGAGGGATCCCACACAGACACGGGGAGAATGTGCAAACTCCACACAGACTGTCTCCCGAGGGTGGAATCGAACCTGGGTCCCTGGGGCTGTGAGGCAGCAGAGCTAAACACTGAGCCACCGTGCCGCGCCCCCCCAACTTCTCCCAAGTTATTGTGTTACTTTGGAATGCTCCACCTTAGAATGCAGTGGGGGAGGGATCATTAAATATCTTTAAGGCGGAGGTGAATAGATTCCTGTTTGGAGGCGAATCAAAGGGTAGAGGGAGTGGGAGCTGTGAATGTGCGATTGGAAACACAAACAGGTTGGCCATCATCTTATTGGGTGGTGCTGCTGAAGGGTCTCATCCTGCTTCGAACCAGAGAAAATAATCAAAGCTTAAGGTCCTTTATCCAAATACGCGCAACGTCTGTACCAGGATCATTGCGGTACAGATAGAAATAAGACCATAAGACAAAGGAGTGGAAGTAAGGCCATTTGGTCCATCAAGTCCATTCCGCCATTTAAATCATGGCTGATGGGCATTTCAACTCCACTTCCCTGCACTCTCTCCATGGCCCTTGATTCCTTTTGAGATCAAGAATTTATCGATCTCTGCCTTGAAATAAGTGAATATGACTCGACGCCCATTCACAGAGACATGGTGACAGCTGATCAGCACTGGGAGCTTCATATTTCAACAGTAATGAACATTCCAGGAGAAAAGATTGAAAGGAATGGGAGGTGGGTTAGTGTTGTTAATATACTAAAGTACCAGCGCAGGGGTGATCAGTAATATTCTTGCAATAGATTGTGATATGGAATTAGTTTGGCTGGAAATAAGGGAACAGGAAAGGAAAGAACTGATGGCGGGGGTGGGGGGGGGGGGGAGGAGTGGTGGAGTCGTCTATACAGCCCTGAAGAGTTGTTAGTTGTCCCACTTTGTAAACTGAGACGGATACAACGGGCTGACCGACCTTTTTCTGGCAGTAGATCTCTATGACTATTGGGAGAGTCTCAAACTAGTCACGTAATAAGGGGAGACTCATTTAAAATGGAGACCCTTCAGCCCAACCAGTCTGTGCCAACCATAATCCTAAACTAAACTAGTTGCACCTGCCTGCTCCTGGCCCATACCCCTCCAAACCTTTCCTATTCATGTACTTTTCCAAATGTGTTTTAAAAATGGTAATTGTACCCATAATTGTACACGAGCCACCCTCTGTGTAAAGTATATCAAGTCTTTTCTAAATCTCTCTAGTGTCACCTTAAAATTGTGCCCCCTAGTCTTGAAATCCCCCAGCCTGGTGAAGAAGAAACAACTCCCGCTAATGAATGAATGAATATCCGGAATCATCTACCACAGAGAGTTAGAACTATACAGAGTTATACGGAGGAAGCTCTTTGCGCATCAGGTCTCTACCACCAAAGCTACTCTGGCACCATCTTCTGGTGCTGGGCCCACAGCCTTCCATTTTATCCCATTTCAAATGAGTACTTTTTAAAGGCTGTGAGGCTTCTCATTTCAGCAGCCCTCACTGGCAGTGCATGGCAGAAAAATCAAATTCTACCACCCACCACAGCAGGATTCAAACCTGGGTCCCCAGAACACTTCCGCCATTTACAATCCGACCCCACCACCCAAGACATTTTTCCATCCCCACCCCTGTCTGCTTTCCGGAGAGACCACTCTCTCCGTGACTCCCTTGTTCGCTCCACACTGCCCTCCAACCCCACCACACCCGGCACCTTCCCCTGCAACCGCAGGAAATGCTACACTTGTCCCCACACCTCCTCTCTCACCCCCATCCCAGGCCCCAAGATGACATTCCACATTAAGCAGAGGTTCACCTGCACATCTGCCAATGTGGTATACTGCATCCACTGTACCCGGTGCGGCTTTCTCTACATTGGGGAAACCAAGCGGAGGCTTGGGGACCGCTTTGCAGAACACCTCCGCTCAGTTCGCAACAAACAACTGCACCTCCCAGTCGCAAACCATTTCCACTCCCCCTCCCATTCTCTTGATGACATGTCCATCATGGGCCTCCTGCACTGCCACAATGATGCCACCCGAAGGTTGCAGGAACAGCAACTCATATTCCGCCTGGGAACCCTGCAGCCATATGGTATCAATGTGGACTTCACCAGTTTCAAAATCTCCCCTTCCCCCACTGCATCCCCAAACCAGCCCAGTTCACCCCCTCCCCCCACTGCACCACACAACCAGCCCAGCTCTTCCCCCCCACCCACTGCATCCCAAAACCAGTCCAACCTGTCTCTGCCTCCCTAACCGGTTCTTCCTCTCACCCATCCCTTCCTCCCACCCCAAGCCGCACCCCCAGCTACCTACTAACCTCATCCCACCTCCTTGACCTGTCCGTCTTCCCTGGACTGACCTATCCCCTCCCTACCTCCCCACCCACACCTTCTCCACCTATCTTCTTTACTCTCCATCTTCGGTCCGCCTCCCCCTCTCTCCCTATTTATTCCAGTTCCCTCCCCCCATCCCCCTCTCTGATGAAGGGTCTAGGCCCGAAACGTCAGCTTTTGTGCTCCTGAGATGCTGCTTGGCCTGCTGTGTTCATCCAGCCTCACATTTTATTATCTTGGAATCTCCAGCATCTGCAGTTCCCATTATCTCTCTCTCTCCCCAGAACATTCCCTGGTTTAATAGTCTAACGATAATATCACACTAGGCCATTGCCTGCCCTAGTCAGTGTTGTGTGGTCCTAAAGGATCACGGAAAGATTTCATTTGGCAGACACTGAAGAAAATACTTGTCCATCTTGCCTTGTTTTGTGATTACTCTTTCTGAGTCAGACACTCGCAATCAAAGCGGAATACACTCTAGGAACGGGTTGCATTGTCTTTTTGTCTCTGAGAGTTCCTGGCTTTTTGATGAACATTTTATAGACCATATTTTGCTGATGTCAGCTGTCCTCAGTAAGCCTTTGTACAATATCTACTCTCATATTCTTTCAGATTCTAAATAATAACCGAAAGAACTGCGGATGCTGTAATTTGGGAACAGAAACAGAAGTTGCTGGAAGAGCTCAGCAGGTCTGGCAGCATCTGTGAAGAGAAAATTAAAGTTAATGTTTCGGATCCAGTGACCCTTCCTCAGAAGCTTTTCTAGCAATTTCAGTTTTTGCTCCTCATTTACAGCACCCACAGTTCTTTTGGTTTTTTGTTTGGTCTTGATTTAACTTTTTTGGAATCCTTCAAGGAACGTATTTGACTGATTGCATTTTCACACTGTCCTTGAGTCGGTGGGCTCCTACCTCTGCTGATTGCACTAACCACTAACGTTAAACATGAATCACTCTCGATTAACTTCATTCCTGATAACTGTATTTAGCTCTGGTCTAACAAGCGGGCTTTTAAAACCAGACCTTCCCCGACAATAGAACATAGAACATAGAACAGTACAGCACAGAACAGGCCCTTCAGCCCACGATGTTGTGCCGACCATTGATCCTCATGTATGCACCCTCAAATTTCTGTGACCATATGCATGTCCAGCAGTCTCTTAAATGTCCCCAATGACCTTGCTTCCACAACTGCTGCTGGCAATGCATTCCATGCTCTCACAACTCTCTGTGTAAAGAACCCGCCTCTGACATCCCCTCTATACTTTCCTCCAACCAGCTTAAAACTATGACCCCTCATGTTAGCCTTTTCTGCCCTGGGAAATAGTCTCTGGCTATCAACTCTATCTATGCCTCTCATTATCTTGTATACCTCAATTAGGTCCCCTCTCCTCCTCCTTTTCTCCAATGAAAAGAGTCTGAGCTCAGTCAACCTCTCTTCATAAGATAAGCGCTCCAGTCCAGGCAGCATCCTGGTAAACCTCCTCTGAACCTTCTCCAAAGCATCCACATCTTTCCTATAATAGGGCGACCAGAACTAGATGCAGTATTCCAAGTGCGGTCTATCGAAAATTTTATAGAGCTGCAACAAGATCTCACGACTCTTAAACTCAATCCCCCTGTTAATGAAAGCCAAAACACCATATGCTTTCTTAACAACCCTGTCCACTTGGGTGGCCATAATGACAATGTGTCATTATACTGATAATTCAAATAGTCAAGCTAGAGCGTTGCTGAAAAAGACACATGTTGGTGAAACTTTTTGTCTTGCACTCATCAGGACACTTCACAAGAATACCAATACACAGGCAGAAACAAAGTGAGAGGATAATGCTCCAGCATTGCCAGGTCCTACTATCTGAGAGGATAATGCTGATTGGCTGACAAGTTGATTCTAATTGGTGGAGGCGTTGCCACGGAGAATGCACCAATGAATGATGATTGACAATCAACTGCGTAGTGTTGTTTAAATGTTAAGTCAAACAGGTCGATTCTGATTGGGTAGGGCATAGCTCTGAGAAATGACCTAGTGAATGGCTAACACCTGTTGAGTGGTAACAGGTGTAGTGTGTGTACATGTTTGTTCTGCCTTTAGAGAACACCGGCCTGTGTATTGAGGTATGGAGCTCCTAGGCCACACTGTATGCCCGATTTGACAATTTTAAATTGATCATCAGCCACCAGGTGAGGTGAAGAGGGAGTGTGAGGGGAAAACAGCGATGTGGTTTGGAAGGTCTGAACTGCCTCTTTCTGTGTAAAGAAAGGGTGGCATTAGTGAAACCCATTACCTTAGGGTGAGAGTAGAGATTGATGCGAGACCGGGGCGGGGGGTGCGGTGACGTGGGGGAAGCTAATACAGTAACCCACATTCTCACTCTATCTCTCAGTCTCTCTCTCTGTATCTCTCTCACTCACTCTCTCATACTCTATCTCATTCTCTCTCGCTCAGTCTCTCACATTCTCTCTCTCACTCTTTCACTCACAGTTTCACTCTCTCTCACATTCTCTCTCTCTCTTACTCTCTCTCACTCACACTTTCTCACATTCTCACTCTCTCATTCTCTCTCTGTCTCTCGCGCACCCACTCTCTCTCTCACTCACTGTCACCCTCGCTCTCTCACTCCAACACTTTCTGTCTCGTACACTCTCACATTCTCACTCTCGCTCTCTGTCGCACTCAATCTCTCTCTCACGTTCACTGTCTCTCTCATTCTCTCTCTCACCTTCTTGCTCTCACTCTCTCTCTCCCTCAGTTGTCTCTCTATAGGTTCCCTGAGACCATCGGCGTTCCTGGATTTAAGTTTCAGCTTATCGGTACCTGCAGCATTTTATTTTCTTTTCCTTCACAGGATGGTTTTGTGGCAGTGCCTGTCATGATTTTCTTTTTGTTTATAGATCCAACTACAAGAAAATTTTATCCGTACTGCCCTGTGGGCTCTGAAGGAGTTAACACCGAATAGCGAAGAGCTGCTGGTGGAGTTAATGGTTCAGTACCTTCAGTCAGGCATTCTGCTCAGGTTTGTAACCTCACAACAAATGGAAGGGGAAATGCTACATCTATTCACATGGTTTGGCTGTGCAGACCTTGAATATTGATTGAAGAGAGACACTGTTGCATCTTTTCATCCTTCGCCAGGATTAAATCACAAGAATACCAAATCTCCATTTATACCCCTGCCTCAGCCAATCGCCGTTGTCTTACCAACCAATCAGCACCCTTTTCACCTGCAGCATAAATTGTTGTGATTGTTTGAAATCTGGTATTCTTGCTATCAATCCTGATGTGTGCATAGCTGAGGAGCTTTGGCAACATGTCTCTCTTTTTAGCAATATTTGTGTTAATTGTTCTGAATTTGTCATGAGCCAAAACCAGAATTCACTTGACACCACGTTACAGTCCAACAGGTCTCTTTGAAATCACAAACTTTCGAAGCGCTGCTCCTTCATCAGGTAATGCGTCACTTGGTCTATAACCTGGTCTCATGTGACTTATGACTTTGTCCACCACAGTCCAACACCAGCATCACCACATCATTAGTAAAACCAGCATTTTTATCCATCTGTAATGAATTGTGAGGCGGTGCAGGGAGTGGGATGTTTGTGGATGTGGTGCCAATCAAGCAGCTGCTTTGTCCTGGATGGTGTTGAGCTTCTTGAGTGTTGTTGGGGCTGCCCCCATCCAGGCAAGTGGGGAGTGTTCCATCACAGTCCTGACTTGTGGGGAGTATCCCATCGCACCCCTGACTTGTGGGGCGTATCCCGTCGCACCCCTGACTTGTGGGGAATATAGGGGCATATCCCGTCGCACCCCTGACTTGTGGGGCATATCCCGTTGCACCCCTGACTTGTGGGGAGTATCCCGTTGCACCCCTGACTTGTGGGGAATGTAGGGGAGTATCCCGTCACACCCCTGACTTGTGGGGCGTATCCCGTCGCACCCCTGACTTGTGGGGAGTATCCCGTCGCACCCCTGACTTGTGGGGCGTATCCCGTCGCACCCCTGACTTGTGGGGAGTATCCCGTCGCACCCCTGATTTGTGGGGAATATAGGGGAGTATCCCGTCGCACCCCTGACTTGTGGAGAATATTCCATCGCACTCCTGACTTGTGGGGAGTATCCCATCGCACCCCTGACTTGTGGGGAATATAGGGGAGTATCCCGTCGCACCCCTGACTTGTGGAGAGTATCCCATCGCACCCCTGACTTGTGGGGAATATAGGGGAGTATCCCGTCGCACTCCTGACTTGTGGGGAGTATCCCATCGCACTCCTGACTTGTGGGGAATATATGGGAGTATCCCATCGCACCCCTGATTTGTGGGGAGTATCCCATCGCACTCCTGATTTGTGGAGAATATTCCATCACACTCCTGACATGTGGAGAATATTCCATCACACTCCTGATTTGTGGAGAATATTCCATCGCACTCCTGATTTGTGGGGAATGTAGGGGAGTATCCCATCGCACTCCTGACTTGTGGGGAGTATTCCATCGCACTCCTCACTTGTGGGGAGTATTCCA
This sequence comes from Stegostoma tigrinum, assembly GCF_030684315.1. Lineage (NCBI taxonomy): Eukaryota > Metazoa > Chordata > Chondrichthyes > Orectolobiformes > Stegostomatidae > Stegostoma > Stegostoma tigrinum. The sequence goes on from NC_081355.1 coordinate 160,054,997, forward strand.
TCGCACTCCTGACTTGTGGAGAATATTCCATCGCACTCCTGACTTATGGGGAATATAGGGGAGTATCCCGTCGCACTCCTGACTTGTGGGGAGTATCCCGTCGCTCTCCTGACTTGTGGGGAGTATTTCATCACACTCCTGACTTGTGGGACGTATCCCATCGCACTCCTGACTTGTGGGTAATATAGGGGAGTATCCCATCACACTCCTGATTTGTGGAGAATATTCCATCGCACTCCTGACTTGTGGGGAGTATCCCATCGCACTCCTGATTTGTGGAGAATATTCCATCGCACTCCTGACTTGTGGGGAGTATTCCATCACACTCCTAATTTGTGGAGAATATTCCATCGCATTCCTGACTTGTGGGGAGTATCCCATCGCACTCCTGACTTGTGGGGAGTATCCCATCACACTCCTGATTTGTGGAGAATATTCCATCACACTCCTGACTTGTGGGGAGTATCCCATCGCACTCCTGACTTGTGGGGAGTATTCCATCACACTCCTGACTTGTGGGGAGTATCCATCGCACTCCTGATTTGTGGGGAGTATTCCATCGCACTCCTGACTTGTGGGGAGTATTCCATCACACCCCTGACTTGTGGGGAGTATTCCATCGCACTCCTGACTTGTGGGGAGTATTCCATCACACCCCTGACTTGTGGGGAGTATCCCATCGCACTCCTGACTTGTGGGGAATATAGGGGAGTATCCCATCGCACTCCTGATTTGTGGAGAGTATTCCATCGCATTCCTGACTTGTCAGAACTTGACAAACAAATGGCAGCCACTTGACTCTCTGAGCCTGATCCACCATCCAACAGGATCATGGCTGATCAGACTTTCCTCATACCCCATTTCCTGCCCTTTCCCCCTAACACTCGATTCCCAAGCTGATCAACAATCCATCTCAGCTTGAAATATTCTCAAAGACTCTGCCCCCACAGCTCTCTTTGATAAGGAGTCCCAAAGATCACAATCCTCTGGAAGAAGAAATTCCTCCCCATCTCAGTCTTCAATTGGTGCCCCTTTACTCTGAGTCTGTCCCTCTGTTCCTAGACTCTCCCATGAGGGGAAACATCGTCTCCACTTTGACCCTGTCAAGAGCTTTAAGAAACGCTATGTTTCAATGAGATAATCTCTCATTCTTCTAAACTCCAGTGAGTCGAGTCCCAACCTGTTTAGATTTGGCTCATAAGACAATCCCCCCCCCCCCCCCAAACCAGGGATCATCCGCGTGAACATTCCCTGAGCTGCCCCCAGTAAAACAATATCTTTCCTTCGCTTTGGGGGCCATCACTGCTCACAGTGATGTAGATGTGGTCTCACCAGCACCTTGTACAGCTGCAGCAAGATGTCCCTAATCTTAAATCCCAACCCCACTGAAATAAGGGCCAACTTTCCATTAGCCTTCCTGACTACCTGCTGTACCCTGTGTGAGCAAGCTTTCTGTGTTTTGTGCACAATTCCGCCCCCCCCCCCACCCCCCAAGTCCTGCTGTGTTGCTGCTTCCTGTAATTTTTCTCCATTTGAACAATACTCTATCAATATCTCTCTGTAAACTGTTTGTATCCCTCTCTTTATAACCCTTTCATGCCGATTGCAATTTTGGCTACAATGCCTTTCTCCAAGTCATTAGAGTTTATTGTAAACTGTTGTGGTCCCTGCACTGATCCCTGTGGAACCCCATTGGTTATAGATCACCAACCTGAAAAACAATCCCTTCAAGGACCGCAACTTTCCCCCCACAGTGATCGAGAACAGCCTTGACCGCGTCTCCCGCATTTCCCGCAACACATCCCTCACACCCCGCCCTCGCCACAACCGCCCAAAGAGGATCCCCCTCGTTCTCACGCACCACGCCACCAACCTCCGGATACAACGCATCATCCTCCGACACTTCTGCCATCTACAATCCGACCCCACCACCCAAGACATTTTTCCATCCCCACCCTTGTCTGCTTTCCGGAGAGACCACTCTCTCTGTGACTCCCTTGTTCGCTCCACACTGCCCTCCAACCCCACCACACCCGGCACATTCCCCTGCAACCGCAGGAAATGCTACACTTGCCCCCACACCTCCTCCCTCACCCCTATCCCAGGCCCCAAGATGACATTCCACATTAAGCAGAGGTTCACCTGCACATTTGCCAATGTGGTATACTGCATCCACTGTACCCGGTGTGGCTTCCTCTACATTGGGGAAACCAAGCGGAGGCTTGGGGACCGCTTTGCAGAACACTTCAGCTCGGTTCGCAATAAACAACTGCACCTCCCAGTCGTGAACCATTTCAACTCCCCCTCCCATTCTTTAGATGACATGTCCATCATGGGCCTCCTGCAGTGCCACAATGATGCCACCCGAAGGTTGCAGGAACAGCAACTCCTATTCCGCCTGGGAACCCTGCAGCCCAATGGCATCAATGTGGACTTCACCAGTTTCAAAATCTCCCCTTCCCCCACCGCATCCCTAAACCAGCCCAGTTCGTACCCTCCCCCCACTGCACCACGCAACCAGCCCAGCTCTTCCCCTCCACCCACTGCATCCCAAAACCAGCCCAGCCAGTCTCTGCCTCCCTAACCTGTTCTTCCTCTCACCCATCCCTTCCTCCCACCCCAAGCCGCACCCCCAACTACCTACTAACCTCATCCCACCTCGTTGACCTGTCCGTCTTCCCTGGACTGACCTATCCCCTGCCTACCTCCCCACCTGTACTCTCTCCACCTGTCTTCTTTTCTCTCCATCTTCGGTCCGCCTCCCCCTCTCTCCCTATTTATTCCAGAACCCTCACCCCATCCCCCTCTCTGATGAAGGGTCTAGGCCTGAAACGTCAGCTTTTGTGCTCCTGAGATGCTGCTGGGCCTGCTGTGTTCATCCAGCTCCACACTGTGTTACCCTTATCCCCGGTCACTGCTTCCTGCTCATGAGCCAATTCTTTAACCACATAAATATACTACCCCAATACCGTGGTATTATTGCTAGATTATTAATTCAGAGACCCAACCAATGTTCTGGGGACCTGGGTTCGAATCCCACCAGGGCAGATGGTGGAATTTGAATTCAATAATTGGAAAAAGTCTAAAATTAAGAATCTACTGACCACCATGAAATCATTGCGGATTGTTAGAAAAACCCATGTGGTTCACTAATGCCCTTCTGTGAAGGAAATTGCTGTCCTTACCTGGTCTGCCTTACATGTGATTCCAGCTCCACAGCAATGTGGCTGACTCTCATTTACCCTCTGAAATGGCCTGGCAAGCCATTCAGTTGTACCAATCGCCTCAAAGTCTCGAAGAAATGAAACTGGACGGATCACCTGGCATTGACCTGGGCGCTGGAAAAGACAACGGCAGAAACAGCCCTATTGACCCTGCAGAGTCCTCCTCACTAACAGCTGGGGGTTAGTGCCAACATCGGGAGAGCTGTCTCACAGACTAGTCACTCAACAGCCTGACACAGTCATACTCACAGAATCATACCTTACAGACAGTGTCCCAGAAATCACCATCCATATCCCTGGATATGTCCTGTCTCATCGGTAGGACAGACCCAGCAGAGGGGGCAGCACAGTGGGATACAGTCGGGAGGGAGTTACTCTGGGGGTCCTCAACATTGACTCTGGACCCCATGATGTCTCATGGCTTCAGGTTAAACATGGGCAAGGAAACCTCCTGCTGATTACCACGTACCGCCTTCCCTCAGCTGATGGTTCAGTATTCCTCCATGCTGAACAACACTTAGAGGAAGCACTGAGGATGGCAAGGGTACAAAATGTACTCTGGGTGGGGGATTTCAATGTCCACCACCAAGAGTGGCTCAGCAGCATTACTACTGATAGAGCTGGTCGGGTCCTAAAGGACATCGCTGCTCGACTGGGTCTGCTACAGGTGGTGAGGGAACCAACAAGAGAGAAACACATACCCGACATAATCCCCACCAATCTGCCAGCTGCAGATGTATCCGTCCATGACAGTATCGATCAGAGTGACCATCGCCCAGTCCTTGTGGAGACAAAGTCCCACCTTCACATTGAGAACAACCTCCATCGTGTTGTGTAACACTATCCCCGTGCTCAATGGGACAGACTTCACACAGATCTAGCAACTCAAGACTGGGCATCCATGAGGCGCTGTGGGCCATCAACAGCAGCAGAGTTGTACTCCAGCACCATCTGTAACCTCATGGCTTGGTATATTCCCCACTCAACTATTACCATCAAGCCAGGGGATGAACCCTGGTTCAGTGGAGAGTGCAGGAGGGCAGGCCAGGAGCAGCACCAGGGATACCTGAAGATGAGCTACCAGCCTGGTGAAGCCACCAAACAGGATTACTTGCACACCAAACAATGTAAGCAGCGAGTGACAGACAGAGTTAAGTGACCCCACAACGAATGGATCAGATCTAAGCTCTGCAGTCCTGCCACATCCAGCTGTGAACGATGGTGGGCAATTCAACAACTCACTGGAGGAGGAGATTCCACAAATATCCCCATCCTCAATGATGGAAGAGACCAGCTCTTCAGGGCAAAAGATAAGGCTGAAGCATTCACAGCAATCTTCAGCCAGAACTGCCGAGTGGATGATCCATCTCTCCCTCCTCCCGTGGTCCCCAGCATCACAGATACCAGTCTTCAGCCAATTTGATTCATTTTACACGATATTGAGAAATGGTTGGAGACACTGGATACTGCAAAGGCTACGGCCCTGACAACATTCTGCAATAGTACTGAAGGCTTGTGCTCCAGAACTTGCCGTTCCCCGAGCCAAGCTGTTCGAGTACAGTTACAACACTGGCATCTACCCGACAATGTGGAAAATTGCCCAGGTATGTCCTGTACATAAAAAGCAGGACAAATCCATCCCGGCCAATTACCGCCCCATCAGTTTCCTCTCGACCATCAGTAAAGTGATGGAAGGTGTCAGTGACAGGGCTGTCAAGCAGCTCCTGCTCAGCAATAACCTGCTCAGAGACGCCCAGTTTGGGTTCCGCCAGGGCCACCCAGCTCCTGACCTCATCACAGCCTCCGTTCAAACATGGACAAAAGAGCTGAATTCCAGAGGGTGAGGTGAGAGTGACAGCCCTTGATATCAAGGCTGCATTCGACCAAGTGGCATCAAGGAGCCCGAGCGAAACTGGAATCGATGGGTATCAGGGGCAAACCGTCTGGTGGTTGGAGTCAGACCTGACACAGAGGAAGATGGCTGTGGTTATTGGAGATCAATCATCTCAGCTCCAGGACATCTCTTCAGGAGTTCCTCAGGGTAGTGGCCTGGGTCCAAACATCTTCAGCTGCTTCATCAATAACATTCCCTCCATCATAAGGTCAGAATTGGGGACGATTACACAATGTTCAGCACCATTCGTGGCTCCTCAGATACTGAAGCAGTCCATGATCAAATGTAATATGATCTGGATAATATCCAGGCTTGGGGCTGATAAGGGACAAGTAACATTCGTGCCACACAAATACCAGGCAATGACCATCTCTAATAAGAGACAATCTAACAACCACCCCTTGTCATTCAATGGTGTTACCATCACTGAATCCCCCACTATCAATATCCTGGGTATTAACATTGAGCAGAAACTAAACTGGACTCACCACATAAACAGTGGTTACAACAGCAGGCCAGAAGCTGGGAATCCAGCAGCGAGTAACTCACCTCCTGATCCCCAAAGCCTGTCCCACCATCTACAAGGCACAAGGCAGGAGTGTGATGGAATACTCCCCACTTGCCTGGATGGGGGCAGCCCCAAAAACACTCAAGAAGCCCGACACCATCCAGGACAAAGCAGCTGCTTGATTGGCACCACATCCACAAACATCCCACTCCCTCCACCATCGACACTCAGTAGCAGCAATAGGTACTATCTACAAGATGCACAGCAGAAATTCACCAAAGACCCTCAGGCAGCACCTTCCAAACCCACGACCACTTCCATCCAGAAGGACAAGGGCAGCAGATACATGGGAACACCACCCCCTGCAAGCTCCCCTCCAAACCCCTCACCATCCTGACTTGGAAATATATCACCGTTCCTTCAGTGTCACTGGGTCAAAATCCTGGAACTCCCTCCCTCAGGGCATTGTGAGTCAATCCACAGCGAGTAGACTGCAGCAGCTCAAGAAGGCAGTTCACCCCCACCTTCTTAAGGAGCAACTAGGAATGGGCAGTAAATGCTGGGCCCAGCCAGTGACACTCACATCCCACAAATGAATAGAAAAAGAGCTCCACTAGCACCCTTGTCAATCAGATAGTCATCATCCTCATTTTGAACAATCTCCCTTTCAACACTACTCACTCTCACCAAATAAAAGGTGTACCCACATGAGCCCCAGCCTTGTTCCAGCACCCCATCCCACAACCTGTCACCTCTTGTTCTAATATCTTGATGAGTATATTCTCACCACCTCCTGTTCCCATCTAGAAGTGAAATTATTGGCAATGTTCCCAATTTTCACCCTTCACTCGCCTTCACCTGGTCCATCTCAATACTCCCCTTGCCTTGCTCAACGTCTCTGTTTCCATTTCATTATAAACCCACCAACTTCCACAGGCATCATTGTCTATCCATCCTTATTGGTTGCTTCCTCCACAGGTTCCATTCCATTTTCCCAAACTCTCCTGATGATGTGACTTTCCACTGGGCTGCTCTCAATCAAGCATTCCCTTCCGTTTGCAATGATGAGCCCCTGAGCTCTATCTACCCCAGTCCCTGTTCTTCCACTCCTCACCCCTTCCTGAACAGATCCCCCCGCCCCGCCATCACTATCCACACCGTACACAACAAATTATCCTCCTTCAGCATTTCCACAAACTTCCAAAAACAAGCATTTCCATCTGAAGCATCTGATCCCTCAGGCAATCTCAATTTATGGAATGCATTTGCGGAGAGGGTATTGAAGTCGCCCTCATTAGGGGCATTTAAGCATCTATTAGATAGGCATATGGATGATAATATAAGGTAGGGGTGGAGGTCAGATAGACCTTAGGGTTAGGCTAAAAGTTTGGCACAACATTGTGGACCAAAGGGCCTGTACCGTGTTGTACTGTTCTATGCTCTAATCTCCTCAACCAAGCCCCTTTACCTCACACCCTCCTGCCACATTGCTGTGGGTCTGGAGTCACATGTATATCAGGCCAGGTAAGGATGGCAGTTTCCTTCCCTGAAGGACATTAATGGACCAGATGGGTTTTTATAACGATTGACGAGAGCTACCAGAATGAAGACTAGCTTTCATTCCCACACTTCATTAAATAAATCTTAACATGGTGAGATTTGAACCTGTCCTCCCACCCTGAGCATTAGCCTGGGCCTCTGGGTTAATTAGTCCAGACACATGTCCATGACCCAATGTTGAGTTTATAGAAGGGCTAGGGTCACCAGTCACTGTTCTCTCGCCCTCCCTTGTTTTCTTTCCCAGGAATAACATTATGCTTCTCCTTGTTGACATCGGACTGCTTGATCCTCACAATTTCTTTGAGACGGAGATGAATTCATGGATTGCCTTTGATGAGGCTGTTACCTCAAACAAACAAAACCTCCAGCATTTAAGCAGTGCCTGGCTGAAGAAATGGACTCGGAAGTTCAAGGTAACAGGTTGGGGAGGCTGTTAATTATCAATTGGTTGACAGTAGGTCATTGATTAGGTCATTGATTCAGTCATTGATTTGGTCATTGATTCAGTCATTGATTTAGTCATTGATTTGGTCATTGATTTGGCAGTTGATTTGGTCATTGATTTGGCAGTTGATTGTTACATTATTGTGAGACAGGCTTGACTGAGTTATGGGAAGTGTGCCATTTCTGAAATGTATTTACCAGGAGTAGGCCATTCAGTCCTTTGAGCCAACTCTGCCAGTCAATATGATCACAGCTGATCTGGAGCCCCACTACTATCTACAGGATAGGAGTCCACAGACTGAGGAAAGAGAGGAGGTCTACTCTTGTCTCAGTTTAAAAATAATAGCTCCTCCTTTTAAGACATTTCCCAAATTTTAGATTCCCTTATTCCATCCAGTCTCCTCAAGATCTTATGTTTTAACTAAATTGTGTCTCCTTCTAAACTCCATGGGATTCCTGCCCAACCTTCACTTTCCCAGGGACTGAGTCATTGACTTTACTCAAGGCTGCGTTAAATAGTGTTTCAAAAGACAAGGGAGTCGAAGGTTTAGGAGGGGATCAGATTTGGTGAAGAGGCAGAATGCCTTCCTCCTGCTCCTCAGTCCCGTGTTCTTGGTCTCCCTTGTATCCTCTTGTGTGATCACATGAGTGACCTGCACTGTATACAGTGCTTTAACTGTGGTCCGACTAGTATTTTGTTCAGTCCTGACAGAGTTCTGGGAGAGTAAGCTCAAGGAGCAGAATGGCCTACTCCCATTTTGTACATAGAACGTAGAACAGTGCAGCACAGTACAGGCCCTTCGGCCCACTTTTACCCTAATCCTAAGATCTATTTAACCTCCACCCCTACCAGAGAGTTGTGAGCGCATGGAATAGTTTGCCAGTGGTAGTCGTGGAAGTGGAGTCATTAGTGACATTTAAGTGACTGGACATGCACATGGACAGCAGTGAATTGAGGGCAATGTAGGTTAGGTTATTTTATTTTTGGATTAGGATTATTCCACGGCACAACATCATGGGCTGAAGGGCCTGTACTGTGCTGTACTTTTCTATGTTCTATGTTCTACGTTATACTATCAGCCATATGCCTTTTAATAGCCGCTTAAATGCCCCTAATGAGGCCGACTCCACGACCCTCTCCGGCAATGCATTCCACACCCCGACCACTCTCTGAGTAAAGAACCTACCCCTGACATCTCCCTGATATCTACCTCCACTCACTTTAAAACCTCATCCCCTCGTAATAGCCACCTCCACCCTAGGAAAAGGTCTCTGGCTGTCCACTCTATCGAGACCTCTGATCATTTTGAACACCTCTGTCAAGTCACCTCTCATCCTTTGTCATTCTAAAGAGAAAAGCCCTAGCTCTCTCAACCTTTCCTAATAAGACCTTCCCTCCATTTCAGGCAACATCCTGGTAATTCTGCCCTGCACCTTTTCCAACACTTCCACATCTTTCCTGTTATGTGCAGCCCCCTGCTCTTACAGTCTAGGCCTGTGTTAATAAAAGAATGTAGTTGATAAACCACTTTATTATACTCTCCTGCTACCTTCAGGGATTTGTAGACATTAACCTCAAGGTCCCTCACATCCTCTACACTTCTCCATCTCCTCCCATTCACTCTATAATGCTTTGTCTCATTTGACCTAGCCAAATACATCAACCCTCACTTCTCAGGGTTGAATTTAATTTGCCACTTGCCTTCAGCGTGAGCAGTAAACAGCTACCCCTGTATCCCAGTCCACTTTTCACTTTCACTCCATTAACCTCTCAATAATTGACCTAAACACACATTGACTTGATTTGTTGGACTTAGTCGGTGTTTCGACACATGATGCAGACAGAACAATCATTTATATCAGAATCCCGGAAACTGTCTCCCTGTTTGTGGCTATACCCTGAAGTTTCACTGAAGGTTGGTTGACCAGGAGACCTCTCACTGCCTGCCATCATCACCCTGTCTGTCCACACGATAAACAAACCTTCACCAAGCCCTGGGATATTGGAGCTTTTAGCTCAGAGACAGGTTCACTGTCTGCTGCGCCACAAAACTTGCTGTTACCCTAACCCCCCTCTCGTAGTCACCAGATTAAGAGCATTTTGTTCAAACTTACTGAAACCAGCCAGCTCTGGTTTCCTGAAATTCATCCACATTGACTGACAGTAATCGATCTGTGTCTTTCTACACAATGGCTCGACTTGACCCTTAGAATGTCTTCAGATAACTTGACCGTCACTCTGGTCAGTTGGACCAGCCTGAAATTATCCAGGCTCTTCCTTCCCCATAGTTTAAGGCCATTTACCTGAGGAAAGATAGACCAGCACTGAAGGCAGTTCAAAGAAGGTTCACTTGGCTGATCAAGTGTAGGGAAACATTGAGTAGGTTGTATTCTGAGGAAGGGTCACCAGACCTGAAACGTTAACTCTGATTTCTCTTCACGGACGCTCCCAGATCAGCTGAGCTTTTCCAGCAATTTCTGTTTTAGTTTTTGAATAGGCTGAGCCTGTCTGTACTCACAGGAGTTTAAAAGAATGAGACTTTATTGACACACGGGATTCTCAGGGCCCTTCACAGGGTAGATATGGAGAGCCCGCTTCCCCTTGTTGGGAGAGTCTAGGGCCAGAGGGCATCACCTCAGAGTAAGGATTACCCATTTAACACAGAGATGAGGAGGAATCTTATCTGAAAGGGAGTGAATCTGTGGAATTCTTTATCACGGAAGGCTGTTAAGGCTGTAAGCATCTTTAAGTATATTCAAGGCTGAGAGATGGAGTTGAAATCAGGAAGGGAAGCGAGGGTTCTGGGTAAAAGGCAGCAAAATGGAGTTGAGGATGACCAGATCAGCCATGGTCTCATTGAGTGGCAGAGCAGACACGACATGCTGAATGCTCCTACTGTCTTAAAATGCTGAATGACGTGGTTATTAATCTTCTCCTTCCTTCCTCAGGAGCATGTTCAAACAGCCTTGAAGTCACTGAAGAAGGGGAAGACATTGAGAGGGACTATACCAGCTCCACGAAATCCGCCCCCCTCTGAGATCCCTGCAGCTTTGGTTAGTATGGGGAACAGAGCAGGCTGTGTCTTGGACTCAATAACCCCTGGGGTTTGGCAGTCAAGTGGTCAGTTTTAACCCCCACTCAACCCCCCCAATCCTGTAGAGATTGGGATTGGGTCTAGGATCGGAGTAGGATGTTCAGATTAGGGTGAGGACATTGGGATTCAATGTTTTTGGGGATTGAGGATTGAAGCATTTGGTGGGGACTGGAGGAGTCCCAATATGGTTTTTGGGGCACATTACAGGGTTCATTTGGTGACTGTGGAATTGAGGGATAGCTACTTTGGTTCATGTGATGGTAAGGATTGGGGTTCATATGGAGATCACAGAACTGAGACAGGTTTTGGGGGTGGGGTTATGCAGGGTCTGAGAGCTGGTGAGTACGGCTTTGCAGGTTAGATGCTGGACTTGGGGTGCAGATGGGAATTAATAGCTGGGTTTGGGGTTCAGATGGGGATTTGTTGTTGGCTTTGGGGTTTAACTGCTGTGTTTGGGGTCCAGATGGGGATTAATGGCTGGGTTTGGGGTTCAGATGGGGAATAGCAGCTGGGTTTGGGTTTAGATGAGGATTTGAAACTGGGTTTGGGGCTCAGATGGGCATTTGTTGTTGGGTTTGGGGTTCAGATGGGGTTTAACTTGTGTTTGGGGTCCAGATGGGAATTAGTGGCTGGGTTTGGAGTTCAGATGCGGAATAGTGGTTGGATTTGGGGTTCAGATTGGGGTTGGTGGCTGGGTTCAGGTTCAGATGGGGTCTAACAGCTGGGATTTGGGTTCGGATGGGGTTTAATGGCTGGGATTGGGGTTCAGATAGGGATTAGCAGCTGGGTTTGGAGTTCATTTTGTCAGAGGTGCCCACTTCTCAGAAAAGAACTAAAACAAAGTTGGAGTTGGGAAGAGGACAATGTGGCTCAGACCCTGTACTATAGCTGCTGCTGGAGTTGAGGGAAGTATTTTTGGAAAGGATTGACGGTAGAAAGAAAAATATTCTTTATTAACTGTTTTTGAAACAATCTTCCCAATGATAGTTAAAGAAAGTGGATCCCGATCAAACAACCATGATAAGGATCCCAGAGGGTGTCCAGCCGGGATCACTGGAACAGCTTCACCCCATCGAGGCAGTAAATTATTTCTGTGAACTCCAACTCCAGCAGAAACTCAAGGCGATGACGGCAACTGAAAATGAGAAAGCTGCAAAATCCCAGAGAGACAGGGAGATGATGAAGAACACTGTGCTCTTCCTGCCAAAGATCCAGAGGTCAGTAAGTGAGGGGCTTGGGGTGGGGGGGAATGAGGGACAGTGTAACAATCCAGACTCAGTGGCTCTGAATCAGCGTAGGCCACAAGGACAGGCCCCGGGTGTGGCCCATGAGGGGAATAATCCCATAGATCGCAACAGGTCTGTGTCATGGAAATTCTGCTTTCTATATTTTTCTCTGGGATGTGGGTATTGCTGGTGGGGCTGTTAATGTCTATCCATAATTGCTCCTCGAACTGAGAGTCTTGCAAGGACCAATGCAGATGGCAGTTAACAGTCAAACACACTGGTGTGGGTCTGGGGGTGAGGATGGCAGATTTCCCTTTCTAAAGGATGGGTTTTTGCAACAGTCAATTATTTACTAATAGATTTGTAAGTTACACCAGCTGACAGAAATCTCAAAATTTCATTCATGAGACATGGTTGTCATTGGCTTGGCCAGTATTTATTGCCTGTCCCTAACTGTGGTGAGGTGTCTTTTTTACATACATAGAAAATTACAGCACAGTACAGGCCCTTTGGCCCTCGATGCTGTGCCGACCCGTCATACCGATCTCAAGCCCATCTAACCTACACTATTCCATGTACGTCCATATGCTTATCCAATGATGACTTAAATGTGCCTAAAGTTGGTGAATCTACTAACGTTGCAGGCAAAGCGTTCCATACCCTTACTACTCTCCGAGTAAAGAAACTACCTCTGACATCTGTCCTATATCTTTCACCCCTCAATTTAAAGCTATGTCCCCTCGTGCTCGCCATCACCATCCTAGGAAAAAGGCTCTCCCTATCCACCCTATCTAACCCTCTGATTATTTTATATGTTGCAATTAAGTCACCTCTCAACCTTCTTCTCTCTAATGAAAACAGCCTCAAGTCCCTCAGCCTTTCCTCGTAAGACCTTCCCTCCATACCAGGCAACATCCGAGTAAATCTCCTCTGCACCCTTTCCAAAGCTTCCACATCCTTCTTAATAATGCGGTGACCAGAACTGTACGCAATACTCCAAGTGCAGCCGCACCAGAGTTTTGTACAGCTTCACCATAACCTCTTGGTTCCGGAACTCGATCCCTCTATTAATAAAAGCTAAAACACTGTATGCCTTCTTAACAGCCCTGTCAACCTGGGTGGCAACTTTCAAGGATCTGTGTACATGGACACCAAGATCTCTCTGCTCATCTACACTACCAAGAATCTTACCATTAGCCCTGTACTTTGCCTTCTGGTTACTCCTACCAAAGTGCATCACTTCACACTTGTCTGCATTAAACTCCATTTGCCACCTCTCAGCCCAGCTCTGCAACTTATCTATGTCTCTCTGCAACCTACAGCATCCTTCGTCACTATCCACAACTCCACCGACCTTAGTGTCGTCTGCAAATTTACTAACCCATCCTTCTACACCCTCATCCAGGTCATTTATAAAAATGACAAACAGCAGCGGACCCAACACTGACACTTGCGGTACACCACTAGTAACTGGTCTCCAGGATGAACATTTCCCATCAACTACCACCCTCTGTCTTCTTTCAGCAAGCCAATTTCTGATCCAAACTGCTATATCTCCCACAATCCCATTCCTCCGCATTTTGTACAATAGCCTATTGTGGGGAACCTTATCGAATGCCTTGCTGAAATCCATATACACCACATCAACCGGTTTACTCTCATCTACCTGTTTGGTCACCTCTCAAAGAACTCAATAAGGTTTGTGAGGCACGACCTTCCCTTCACAAAACTGTGCTAACGATCCCTAATCAATTTATTCTTTTCTAGATGATTATAAATCCTATCCCTTATAACCTTTTCAAACACTTTACCAACAACTGAGGTAAGGCTCACTGGTCTATAATTACCAGGGTTGTCTCTACTCCCCTTCTTGAACAGGGGAACCACATTTGCTATCCTCCAGTCATCTGGCACTATTCCTGTAGACAATGATGAGTTAAAGATCAATGCCAAAGGCTCGGTAATCTCCTCCCTGGATTCCCAAAGGATCCTAGGATAAATCCCATCCGGCCCAGGGGACTTATCTATCTTCACCCTCTGAAGGATTTCTAATACCTCTTCCTTGTGTCTTCTTGAACTGTTGCAGTCCATGTGCTGTTAGCCTCTGGGTCTTTGGTCACTCTGTACCCACGTGCCCAGTGTTAACTTGGTTTCTCAGCCCAGTGGTACTAGCGCTCTTCTAACTTACATTAGAAACATGGAGGTTGAGGGGCGACCTGATTGAGGTCTACAAAATCATGAGGGGTATAGACAGGGTGGATAGCAAGAAGCTTTTTCCCCCAGAGTGTGGGACTCAATTACTAGGGGGTCATGAGTTCAAGGTGAGAGGGAAGATAAGTGTGGAAAGCTCTTTATGCAGAGGGTGGTGGGTGCCTGGAACGCGTTGCCAGTGGGGGTGGTAGAGTCGGGCACGATAGCATCATTTAAGATGTATCTAGACAGATACATGAACGGGCAGGAAGCAGAGGGATACAGATCCTTGGAAAATAGGCGACAGGTTTAGATAGAGGATCTGGATCGGCGCAGGCTTGGAGGGCCAAAGGGCCTGTCCCTGTGCTGTAATTTTCTTTGTTCTTTTATTTCAACATTCCTAGCTACACCAAGACCAATCCTCTGACAGGGCGCTGATGTCCAGCAGTAAAATCAATTCATTCCAGAGCAGTGAGCATCACTGGGTAGACCAACATTCCTCACCCAAATTACCAGAAAAAAAATTATCCAATTGCAAATTCAAATCTGACGAACAGCACTGTGTCACAGCTTGTACGAGTGTGGGCTAGTTGGGTACAGTCAGTACTTTGGTCATTGTGAACCGCCAAAGAGATACGCTGTTCGATTATAATATTGCAGCACTCTCTGGGCGCTGACCCTCCGACAGTGCCCGCTCCCTCAGCACTGACCCTCCGACAGTGCCCGCTCCCTCAGCACTGACCCTCCGACAGTGCCCGCTCCCTCAGCACTGACCCTCCGACAGTGCCCGCTCCCTCAGCACTGACCCTCCGACAGTGCCCGCTCCCTCAGCACTGACCCTCCGACAGTGTGGCACTCACTCAGCACTGACCCTCCGACAGTGCCCACTCCCTCAAGCACTGACCCTCCGACAGTGCGGCGCTCCCTCAGCACTGACCCTCCGACAGTGCCCACTCCCTGAGCACTGACCCTCCAACAGTGCCCGCTCCCTCAGCACTGACCCTCCGACAGTGTGGCACTCACTCAGCACTGACCCTCCGACAGTGCCCACTCCCTCAAGCACTGACCCTCCGACAGTGCGGCGCTCCCTCAGCACTGACCCTCCGACAGTGCCCACTCCCTGAGCACTGACCCTCCGACAGTGCGGCACTCACTCAGCACTGACCCTCCGACAGTGTGGTGCTCCCTCAGCAGTGACCCTCCGACAGTGCCCGCTCCTTCAGCAGTGACCCTCCGACAGTGCGGCGCTCCCTCAGCGCTGACCCTCCGACAGTGCCCGCTCCCTCAGCACTGACCCTCCAACAGTTCCCCCTCCTCAGCACTGACCCTCCGACAGTCCCCATTCCCTCAGCACTGACCCTCTGACAGTGCCCGCTCCCTCAGTGTGAAAGACTGCGCTCTATTGTTTGAAGATGTCAATAAAGCTGCTCCTACTATCTGCCTCATTCTTGCTGAGGGTTCGTGGATTTACCGATAAGACTGATCGGAGCCAGGCGTTAGCCTCTGTCTGACTCTCCACTAAACCTGTGGTTTGTCCTCATTTGTAGGGAACGAGCTCTATTGAGACTTGGGGAGACCACTGTGACTGGAAAGCAACTTGAAAGTAAGTGATGATTGGTACAGTTGATAGCTGACAGCAAATCATTAATGATGGAAAATGGGAATTGACGGACAGAGATCACCAAACTGTTACTGGATGGCAAAACAGAGGAAACTCTTTGTTAGATGTGACCATTCAGTCCTCTCCTGTACTTTGTCCATAATAACCATTGTATCATTAACCACCTCTCTCAGGTAGATGTGGACATACAGGTGGGGAGCTGCCCCAGTTTGAATACAGGGAGAAGCATTACTGCAGCATTTAGTAGTACATTCAGGTGATATTCTTCATTTCACTTGGTCACAGAACCAGTGAGCCCCATCTGCTGGTGCTGGCTCTATCCAGTTAGCTGCCACACTTTGGCCGCTACTTTAAAACTGAGGAATAATTATTCTGAGAATGGGTGTTGAACTCAAACAGTCCTTGTTGTTCCTGTTTGAGATGAACACGCTCAAGGTCCTGCTTCCTCCAAGGGTCTCACAACCCATTTTCTCCCCAGGAAATACAACAGCAGCCCTGTATCTGAGTGTGGAGAAACCTCAGGTGGAGAACTCCGGCTATGTAGGGTTTAACCCTCCCTCAACTCCACTGGGATAAAAATTCCCTGTGGATCTGTCCACAGACAGAATCCCACTTTGAACTGGGGACATTCTCAGGAGAGCAATGATGCCCAGTCAGTGCATCCTTCCCTCCCAGGGAACGTGTACCAAGCAGCGTCTCTGGGAATTTCTCACTCACTGACAGTCTGCCAGTGAACACAGTTTCTGCCTTAGTGTCTAAGCTTCCTCTGCCTGCATCATGAGCTGAATTGTAATCTTCTGCTTTTCCCCCAGAGCTCCACCTACCGCCCATCATCTCGGGACCTCTGACTTTTGACATCGGCCGATTCATCAAACTCGCCGTGCCGAAGGTCAACCTCAACCCCTTCCCCTCTGCCATTGACAACTATCCCGTTCAGCACGTCCTCATCACTCTCCGGCACTCCCCACAGAAATACTTCATCCTGGAGCGTTCATATGTATCCAACTACAGCTGACAGCACCCCTCATCTCCCAGCCTGGCTGACAAAACACTGATAGCACTTTACAAACTGCTCCAAATTACTATCTCCAGGAATAAGGGAATTACACCAGAGTCTGAATACTCAATTTGTACTGTAATGGATGATTAAACACCCAGCTGGCTCACAATGTCTGGTCTGTATTCCAAGTGATAGCCTTCCCCACCCCAACACTACAGACCCCACCCGTGTCTTTGATGTGGGTGTTGGGCGGGGGGGGGGGGGTGCAGGGGCTCTTCCCAAGAGTGATGGAGGAGGATGGATACCAATCTTCAGGTAGAGCTCTTAGTTACTACCCAGTGACTTAATGCATGTGCGCCAGGCTTGGCAGTGATGCCCTCTGTAGTCAAACAGCACACCAAACACAGTGGTTAGGAGCTGTGACAGGGACTGGCTCACAGTCAAAGCCAGGAGGCAGGACGAGGGACAAAGGAACATTCACAGATGCAACCATCGACGCCAAGATTCCACATCAGAATGAAAACAAAAACCTTAAAATATGGGCCAGGGAGGAGAATAAAAGTCTGCTGCTCTCTGTCCAAACACTGTCGGTCAACTGGAATGTCAATACCATTATTTTTATTCATTCCCAAAACATTGGCCCAGCATTTATTGTCCATTTGCAGCTGCCTTCTTGAGCCGCTGCAGTCTATCCGCTGTAGGGTGACCCACATTGCCCTAAGGGAGGGAGTTCCACGATTCTGACCCAGTGACAGTGAAGGGACTGCGATATATTTCCAAGTCAGGATGGTGAGTGGCTTAGAGAGGAACTTGAAGGGGGTGGTGTTCCCATGTATCTGCTGCCCTTGTCCTTCTCGATGGAAGTGACCATGTGTAGATGAGATATGATCTGATCAAACTGTGAAACATGCTTGAGGGATAAAGTAAAGTAGCTTTTCTCACTACTCAGCCATAACTTTGAGAACCTTCCTTAGACTACACTTCCTGTGTTCAACTTGTCCCTTTACACCATCACCAGGATACAGCTGCACAGGAAAATGCGCAAACAGCTTTTACAAGAATGTCAACACAACAGAAAGGTTATAACCATCAAAAGACTGAACAGCCAGGAGCTCTCTTCTCTGCAAAAATGAGAAGGCTGAAGAACAAGAAGTGTTGCACTGGGTGGAGAGGGTCCAGAAACACGGAATCAGGGTTTAGCGTGTTCCTGTGAGGATGAAAGATAAGGATGACAGGATTCAGGATGCCTGGATGAAAAGAGATATTGAAAGTTTAGTCAAATAGCTTTCTGAAGAAGGGTCCCGACCCAAAACGTCAGCTTTCCTGCTCCTCTGATGCTGCCTGGCCTGCTGGGTGCATCCAGCTCTGCACCGTATTGTAAAGGAATAACGTGTAAGGTTTAGGAAACTAGAATCAGACAAGTTGAGTACCAAGAAAACAGGAAAGAACTCAAACAATAATTAGGAGGCCTAAAGCAGGTGAGTCAGATTAAGGAGAATCCCAAGGCATTTTAGAGGTATATTAGGAGCAAGAGGGTAACTGGGGATTGGGAAAGTCCACTCCAGGACAGAGGAGGGAATTTATGTGGAGCCAGAGGAAGTGGGTAGGGTCCTTAATGAGTGCCTCACATTGGTATTCATCCAGGAGAAGGACATGGATGGAGGCAAGATTAGGGAGGGCTGCAGTAATATTCTGGGCCATATTGATATTAAGGAGGAGGAAATGTTGGGTGTTTCGAAAAACAATCAGGTAGCTAAGATTTCCGAAGAAGGGTACTGACCTGAAAAGTCAGCTTTCCTGCTCCTCTGATGCTGCCTGGCCTGGTGTGTTCCTCCAGCTCCTCACTGTGTTATCTAAGGTACCTATGTTCCCAGGTCCCGATGGGATCTAACCCAGGATACTGAAGGACACAAGGATGGAGATTGCTACGGCCTTGACAGGGATCTTTGTATCCTGTTTTGCCACTGGTGAGGTCCCAGAAGATTGGAGAATACTCAATGTTGTTCCTTTGTTTAAGAAGGGCAACAGAAATAATCCAGGTAACTATATGCTGATGTGCCTTACATCAGTGGTAGGGAAATTATTGGAAAAGATTCTTAAGGACAGGAGTTACCCACATTTGGAAAAGAATGGACTTCTTAAGGACAGTCAGCATGGTGTTATGTGGGGGAGGTCTTGACTACCAAATTTCATTGAGTTTGACGAAATGATGAATGTGATTGATTAGTGTACGGCAGTGGATGTTGTCTACATGGACTTTACTAAAGTATTTGACCAGGTCCCTCAGGGTCGGTTGGTCCAGAAGATTGAATCACGTGGGATCCACAGTGAGTTGGTAAATTAGTTACAAAATTGGCTTGGTCACAGCAGACAGAGGGTAGTTGTGGAGAGATATTTTTCTGAGCAGGCATCTGTGACCAGTAGTGTCCCACTAGGATCTGTGCTGGGGCCCCTGTTATTTGTAATTGTTTTGGCTAAAGCATCGAAGGTTGAGGGGTGACCTGATAGAAGTGTATAAAATTAGGAGAGGCATGGATAGGGTAGACAGTTGGACTCTTTTTCTTAGGCTGGAAATGCCAAATACTAGGAACAAAAAGAACAAAGAAAATTACAGCACAGAAACAGGCCCTTCGGCCCTCCAAGCCTGCACCAATCCAGATCCTCTGTCTAAACCTGTCGCCTATTTTCCAAGGATCTGTATCCCTCTGCTCCCTGGCCATTCATGTATCTGTCTAGATACATCTTAAATGACGCTATCGTGCCCGCCTTTACCACCTCCACTGGCAACGCGTTCCAGGTATCCACCACCCTCTGCGTAAAGAACCTTCCACGCATATCTCCTCAAAATTTTCCCCACTCACCTTGAATTCCACTAGTAACTGAGTACCCCACTCTGGGGAAAAGCTTCTTGCTATCCACCCTGTCTATACCCCTCATGATTTTGTAGACCTCAATCAGGTCCCTCCTCAACCTCTGTCTTTCTAATGAGAATAATCCTAATCTACTCAACCTCTCTTCATAGCTAGCACTCTCCATACCAGGCAACATCGTGGTGAACCTCCTCTGCACCCTCTCCAAAGCATCCACATCCTTTTGGTAATGTGGCGACCAGAACTGTACACAGTACTCCAAATGTGGCCGAAACAAAGTCCTACACAACTGCAACATGATCTGCCAACTCTTGTACTCAATACCCCGTCCGATGAAGGAAAGCATGCCATATGCCTTCTTGACCACCTTACTGACCTGCATTGCCACATTCAGGGAACAATGGACCTGAACACCCAGATTTCTCTGTGCATCAATTTTCCCCAGGACTTTTCCATTTACTGTATAGTTCGCTCTTGAATTGGATCTTCCAAAATGCATCACCTCGTATTTTCCCCGATTGAACTCCATCTGCCATTTATCTGCCCAACTCTCCAGTCTATCTGTATTCTGCTGTAATCTCTGACAGTCCCCTTCACTATCTGCTACTTCACCAATCTTAGTGTCATCAGCAAACTTGCTGATCACACCACCTACACCTTCCTCCAGATCATTTACATATATCACAAACAACAGCGGTCCCAGCACAGATCCCTGTGGAACACCACTGGTCACAGGTCTCCAATTTGAGAAACTCCCTTCCACTACAACTGTGTGTCCTGTTGCCCAGCCAGTTTTTTATCCATCTAGCTAGCACACCCTGGACCCCATGCGACTTTACTTTCTCCATCAACCGACCATGGGGAACCTTATCAAATGCCTTACTGAAGTCCATGTATATGACATCTACAGCCTTTCCCTCATCGATCAACTTTGTCACATCCTCAAAGAGTTCTATTAAGTTGGTAAGACATGACCTTCCCTGCACAAAACCATGCTGCCTATCATTGATAAGCCCATTTTCTTCCAAATGTAAATAGATCCTATCCCTCAGTACCTTCTCCAGCAGCTTTCCCAAAACTGACATCAGGCTCACTGGCCTATAATTACCTGGATTATCATTGCTGCCCTTCTTAAACAAGGGGACAGCATTAGCAATTCTCCAGTCCTCCGGGACCTCACCCGTGTCTAAGGATGCTGTGAAGATATCTGTTAAGGCCTCAGGTATTTTCTCTCTCGCTTCCCTCAGTAACCTGGGATAGATCCCATCCAGACCTGGGGAGTTGTCCACCCTCATGCCTTTTAGAATACCTAACACTTGCCCCCTCCTTCTGCTGACTTAACCTAGAGTAATCAAACATCTATCCCTAACCTCAACATCCGTCATGTCCCTCTCCTCTGTGAACACCGACACAACGTACTCATTAAGAACCTCACTCATTTTCTCTGACTCCTCGCTAACTTCCCTCCTTTATCTGAGTGGGCCACTCCTTTCTCTAGCTCCTCATGTACGAATAAAAGGTTTTGGGATTTTCCATAACCCTGTTTGCTGAAGATATTACATGACACCTTTTAGCCCTCTTTAATTCCCTGTTTCAAATTGGTCCTACTTTCCTGATATTCTTACAAAGCTTCGTCTGTTTTCAGTCACCTAGACCTTATATGTGCTAGGGAGCATGGGTGTAAGGAGAGAGGGGAAATATTTAAAGGAAATGTGTGAGGAAAGATTTCTTTTATAAAGCTTTATAAAGCTCTAGTTAGGCCCCATTTAGAATACTGTGTCCAATTTTGGGCCCCACACCTCAGGAAGGACATTCTAGCCCTGGAGCGTGTCCAGCGGAGATTCATTCGGATGATCCCTGGAATGGTAGGTTTAGCGTATGATGAACGGCTAACGATCCTGGGATTGTACTCATTAGAGTTTAGAAGGTTGAGGGGAGATCTAATAGAAACTTACAAAATAATGTATGGCTTAGAAGGGGTGGATGCTAGGAAGTTGTTTCGGTTAGGCGGGGAGACTAGGACCCATGGGCACAGCCTTAAAATTAGAGGGGGTAAATTTAAAACTGAAATGAGACGACATTTCTTCAGCCAGAGAGTGGTGGGCTTGTGGAATTCATTGCCGCAGAGTGCAGTGGAGGCCGGGACGTTGGATGCCTTCAAGGCAGAGATCGACAAATTCTCGATCTCACAAGGAATCAAGGGCTACGGGGAGAGTGCAGGGAAGTGGAGGTGAAATGCCCATCAGCCATGATTTAAATGGCGGAGTGGACTTGATGGGCCGAATGGCCTTATGTCCATTCCTATGTCTTATGGTCTTATGGTTTTATGCAGAAGGTGTTATCTATCTGGAATGCAGTGCCAGGGGAGTTGACAGAAGTGGATTCAATGGTAATGTTTAAGAGGCATTTAGATGCATGAACAGGCAGAGAATAAAAGGATATGGACCACATGCGGGGAGATGGGAACAGTTTAGAATGGCAACGTGGCTGGTACAGAGACAGTGGGCTTCATCCTGTGCTGTACCATTCTATGTTCAAAGGAGTCACAAATAAATCCAGTTGGGTATTCAGGAGAAACCTCTTCACCCAGAGGGTGGGTTGAATATGTAACTTTGGGAGGGACTGAGATGGGTACTAACGATGCATACAAAGAGAAAGCTGGATAATGGAAAGGAATGTGTTAACAGGAGCACACCAATAGGCCGAATGGCCTGTCTCAGTGTATCTGACCAAGGAAATCAATAATATTCTGAAGACTTGGGCAAGGTAATTGTAGTAATATCGGAAGAAACGTTAGGAAACAGAATACTTACATCATCAGCAATAAGACCTGAGCACACTCACCTTTTTCAAACGTAAAATGCAGTTTTTCAAAATGCGAATGAATACTGTCTCCAGCAGCGGAACCCACCCTGAGCTCCCGCAACATAGACGCTTCACCAAGCCTGTCTGTATCGGAATATATTACATTTATTAACATTTCTTTCTTTGAAAATAATTAAGAAAAGTCATTTGTGCTTCTCAGGCATCAAGGATGGGGCCTGGAATACTCCATTGGGTACAGTTCCTCATCAAACACTTCCCGGACAGGGACTGCACAGGGTTAGATACAGAGTAAAGCTTCCTCTACATTGTCCCCCAAACACTCACAGAGACACGGACAGCAAGGGGTTAAGTACAGAGGAATGTTCTCTGTACATTATTCCATCTACTCCCAATGCAGATTCTTGAAAGTTTGGCCGGGGGGGGAAAATCGCCTGGAGACTGTACTCTACGTAACCAGGAGCCCCTTAAAAGTGCAACTGTTTAAGATTTTCTAGCCAGGCCACCTCCAGCCTCTCTGAGATTGTCTGTTTGATGAACCTGAAGCAAATTAAGCCTCAACACAAAGCTTTGCATCTGGATGGCTACCCAATGCAGAGCAGCTGGACACCCATCAGTAAAAGCACAGGTCCATCAAGGCTGCTAGTGAAATCTCTTTCCGGAATGTAGTGTGGAGGGAATGGGTAACTCCAGCTGGTCAGGAAACAATGCTGGATCAGTGAATCAGTGCCCTAGGCGTGCACACGCGCACACACACACATACACACTGACAGGGGTAGGCTGGTTACAGCAACAGCATGGTTAGGGCCGAGTGGACTGTGTTGCAGTGACAAGCAGATTAATGAAATTAATCCCCACGCTGCCAGCTGCCTCGAAAGCATTGCTCATGTAAACAGGTTAGAGACCTGCTTGCTTCACTAAATGCTCAGAGGCACTAACCCCTCTGATCCTGGGATGCTTTTGTTGATATTCCATATTGTTTCTGGCAGTCAAGAGCAGCTGGTGTTGAACAGGGAATGGGGATGGGGAGAGGGTTGGTGTGTTTTTGTAGAAATAAAGCCTCTTCTCCCCCCCCGCAATCCCCATCTGGCCCGAACAGTAAAGTATTTGTAGAGTAGAACAGTCCAGGCTAAAGCAGTTGTCGGAGCTCAGAGACCAAGCTCCCGAGGAATAGACATTCAGATCTTTGTCTCCCATCACAGACCGTCCTACGTGGGGCTCACCGTCCCACTGCAGACTCTCAAAGCCTCACATCATTTTACAGCATCGCCCAGACTTCTCACTTGGAGCCTCTTCCACAGGAGCCTTGAATTTGACGAGTGGAGGATCACCACTCGCAGCAGTGAAGTAGATTGAGTTCTGTTGAGGTGGGCTTGGGTTGGGAGGCTGAGACACAACACTGTTGGCTGACTCTCTAGCCAACTGCTCCTCGGGCACAAGCTGCTTCTGGAGCTTAGCAGCTGCCCGCTGTCTCTTCAGATCAGCCAGTGTGTGGTGAGCTTTCTCCTTGTTCAGGTCAGATGGCAGCTCCTCTCTGCTGACCAGCTGGGAGGATGAGCTCTGGTCCAGGTCCCTGGCGTCCTGCTCCAGAGTACTGGTTGGAATTGCACAGCCATTCCTCAGAGTCAGCTCACCACTGGCCCACCTCACCTCGCTCGGACCCTCATCACCGTTCAGCACTTGGGCAGCTGCACTCTGAAACAGAAAGTGGGCAGGAACTAAACCAGCAAAAACCAGGACAGCAACGTGGTGCCGTGGACATTTTAGAACATCATCTAGTCATTATCATCATCATGCTGCCACTCCAGTGACGGAGAAAACTGACTAAATCCTAAATTACTAAATACAAACTAGTAACTAAATTATGTTAAACCTGTGGGCTGCATGATACTGAGGCTTGGGCAGTCAGTGGCTGGTGTTGTTCAAAGGAAGACAGACTCATTTTTCACAATCTCACAATATCCTGAAAACTTCCCCAGCCATTGGTGCACTTCAAAAGGGTCATCAATGTAGGAAACTGGGCAGCTGGTTTATACATAGTAAAATCCCACAAACAGCAACCTTATAATGATCAAAAAACTTTTTAAAAAAATCAAACACTAATTCAGCCCCAACTGGAGAACTATGTTCAGCTCTGGTCACTCCTCTTTCAGAAGAATATGAGGATATCAGAGGGGATGTAGAGAAGATTCACAGGAATGGTTCCAGGCTGGGGCCTTTAGCAATGTGGATAAATGAGGGTTTCCTCCCATTGTCCAAAGATGTGCAGGTTAGGTGGAATGGCTATGCTAAATTGCCTGTAGTGTCTGGGGACGTATAGGACAGGTGGATTAAGGTTATAAGGAAGAATGTTTTTTAGACGGTTGGTGTAACTTGATGGGCCCACATAGTTGGGATTCTGGTGACTGGAGAGGACAGGGCTGTTTTACTTGGCAATCAGAAGGTTAAGAGGAGATTTGAGAAAGGTTTTCAGAATCAGAAGGGGTCAGGGCAGGAGAAACTGTTCCTGTTGACAGAATGGTGAAGAAGCAGAATGTACAGATTTAAAGTTTTGGTGAAAGAAACAACAATGAGAGTGGCTAGGGTTTGGAATACACTGCCTCAGAGTGTGATGGAAGCAGGTACAAACAAGAAAGGAAATTGGATTAGTACCTGACAAGGGCTTTCCAGAACAGACAGAGGGTATGGGAGCAATTGGGCTGCTTCTGCTGAAGCCACAAGGAAACATTTCAGGTTTTGAGCAGGAGGTAATGAGGAATGCAAGGAAATATTTACTAATGTATGTAATGAGCTAGAACTCACTGCCCGTGAGAGTGGGGGAAGTGGAGACAATTGCAAGGGATTTTGAGGGGGAGTTACAGAGTCTGTACTGCCAACTGAGACATGACCAATAATAAAACCAAAGTACATGAAGTCTTTCAATTGCTAGCGCCTAATACCCAGCGATGGGGAGCCCTGAGCCTGAATGCCCAGCGATGGGGAGCCCTGAGCCTGAATGCCCAGCGATGGGGAGCCCTGAGCCTGAATGCCCAGCGATGGGGAGCCCTGAGCCTGAATGCCCAGCGATGGGGAGCCCTGAGCCTGAATGCCCAGCGATGGGGAGCCCTGAGCCTGAATGCCCAGCGATGGGGAGCCCTGAGCCTGAATGCCCAGCGATGGGGAGCCCTGAGCCTGAATGCCCAGCGATGGGGAGCCCTGAGCCTGAATGCCCAGCGATGGGGAGCCCTGAGCCTGAATGCCCAGCGATGGGGAGCCCTGAGCCTGAATGCCCAGCGATGGGGAGCCCTGAGCCTGAATGCCCAGCGATGGGGAGCCCTGAGCCTGAATGCCCAGCGATGGGGAGCCCTGAGCCTGAATGCCCAGCGATGGGGAGCCCTGAGCCTGAATGCCCAGCGATGGGGAGCCCTGAGCCTGAATGCCCAGCGATGGGGAGCCCTGAGCCTGAATGCCCAGCGATGGGGAGCCCAGTCCCAGAGTACTGAACCCAATTAAGAATCTGTCCCAATGAGGTCTTCTCTTTCCCTTTCTGACCATTCCCTGTTGAGTGCCAGTGAAGCTTCTGGAGATGTTCTACCTGGAGTTTCCCATCAGGTACCTCCCTGGGTTTTGCAATCCTCCTAACAAAGTGTGGTGATGATCTTACCGATCCATACTGCTTTAGTTCAGAGTCCGTCTGTGCATCCTCGTCTTCTTCATCCTGCAGCTCGGGGTCACTCTCCTTGCTGCCCACCTGCTGCCAGGCAATGGCCTCCTCTTTGTGCTCCTTCAGGTACATATTGCTCCGCTCTGTGACACTGACTTTACGGCCAACCTTCCTGTTAGAGAGAGGGCGGGCACGGGAGAGCAAAGCAATGATTTCTGTACAATACTGAGTGGAGGTGCGGCGGGTGCCAAGTCAGAACCGGTTCAGGGAGCTATGGGCTGTGGTTAGTAACCACTGCTGAGTGCACAGAGAGTGTCCAAACCCCTGGCTGGCAGACCAGACACTGACTGAGATCCACATGACGGCAAGGGGCAGGAGGTGGGGGCACAGCAGGATATTGGGAGCCAAGAACAGGGGAGAGGGGAGGGTGGGGCACTGTGGGCCGTGGACAAGGGGGGAGACAGGCGATGGGGAGGACACACCGTGGGCGAGGGGCCAGGAGGGGGCTAGGTGAGGGGAGTGGTCCAGTGCTTGTACATGCAGGGATTTATAATTTTGATTGGAATCATGGATTTAGAGATTTCTAAAGCCCCGAGGTATCAGCCTCACTGTCCTGTGGACAAATACAACCAAACTGTGCTAATGAGCTCCCACTGGAAGGGGAGAGGGAACAATATTGTTTAATGGCTGGATAACTGAATCAGAAACCCAGTATCTGATCACATTAATAACAAGGTGATGGGACACAGTGACAAACAGAATGAGCTGCAGGATCCCAGCCCCCTGCCTGATCTGTCACATCCAGCAATCACAGGAACATCACTGTGGGGGAAAGGGGGAAATCTAAGGGAATTCCTCCCATAAATAACTCTTCCCCATCTCGGCAGGACAGACCCCTTGGATAATATCAGTGAAACGTGATTCCCACACCTGTTTGGAAGAACCCAGGATATTATTCAGCATCGGCTCCCCTCACTGGATCCCTGACGCTTTCTGATCCCCAAGTCAGTGCATAGCATTTCTATGACTGATACCCGCCCCTTCCTTCCTGTACTGACCCCTCAGATCCTTATTCATCTTTGGTGTCCACCACCAGATCCCCGACACTCACTCCCATTGGTTCACTAACCAGGTTTCCCCAATGGTCACACACTCTGCTCCCTGTACTGGATCTCCAGATGGTCACACACCGTCTGCTCCCTGTACCGGATCCCACCTGGGGTGGTCACTCACCCTCTGCTCCCTGTACCGGATCCCACCTGGGGTGGTCACTCACCCTCTGCTCCCTGTACCGGATCCCCTGGGGTGATCACTCACCCTCTGCTCCCTGTACCGGATCCCCTGGGGTGATCACTCACCCTCTGCTCCCTGTACCGGATCCCCTGGGGTGGTCACTCACCCTCTGCTCCCTGTACCGGATCCCCTGGGGTGATCACTCACCCTCTGCTCCCTGTACCGGATCCCCTGGGGTGGTCACTCACCCTCTGCTCCCTGTACCGGATCCCCTGGGGTGATCACTCACCCTCTGCTCCCTGTACCGGATCCCCTGGGGTGATCACTCACCCTCTGCTCCCTGTACCGGATCCCCTGGGGTGATCACTCACCCTCTGCTCCCTGTACCGGATCCCCTGGGGTGATCACTCACCCTCTGCTCCCTGTACCGGATCCCCTGGGGTGATCACTCACCCTCTGCTCCCTGTACCGGATCCCCTGGGGTGATCACTCACCCTCTGCTCCCTGTACCGGATCCCCTGGGGTGGTCACTCACCCTCTGCTCCCTGTACCGGATCCCCTGGGGTGATCACTCACCCTCTGCTCCCTGTACCGGATCCCCTGGGGTGGTCACTCACCCTCTGCTCCCTGTACCGGATCCCCTGGGGTGATCACTCACCCTCTGCTCCCTGTACCGGATCCCCTGGGGTGGTCACTCACCCTCTGCTCCCTGTACCGGATCCCCTGGGGTGATCACTCACCCTCTGCTCCCTGTACCGGATCCCCTGGGGTGATCACTCACCCTCTGCTCCCTGTACCGGATCCCCTGGGGTGATCACTCACCCTCTGCTCCCTGTACCGGATCCCCTGGGGTGGTCACTCACCCTCTGCTCCCTGTACCGGATCCCCTGGGGTGATCACTCACCCTCTGCTCCCTGTACCGGATCCCCTGGGGTGATCACTCACCCTCTGCTCCCTGTACCGGATCCCCTGGGGTGATCACTCACCCTCTGCTCCCTGTACTGGATCCCCTGGGGTGGTCACTCACCCTCTGCTCCCTGTACCGGATCCCCTGGGGTGATCACTCACCCTCTGCTCCCTGTACTGGATCCCCTGGGGTGATCACTCACCCTCTGCTCCCTGTACTGGATGTCCGTCGCTGTAAGGCAGTCTTGTGTTTGTTGTGTGATTTCATTATTGCATCGTGTTTGTGTTTCAGTTCCAGCATCTTATTACGGATCTCGTCGTCGCCACACACATCTGCAAATGCAAACACATCACTGAACAGTGCCGAGGCTGGCACACGGAGCTGGGGAATGGTCTAGGCTCACTGCATTAGACTATCATGGATGAGTGCTTATCAATGTCCACTTGACCAGCAATGCCCTCTAAACCACAACAACTAGCACAGGAGACACAAAGTGCTGGAAATGTTCAACAGGCCGGGCAGTTTGTGTTCCAGCCCAGTGACCTTTCATCAGAACTCTCTCTCTCTGTCACTGTCCTGATCAAGGGTCACAGATCTGAAACGTGAACGCGGTTTCTCTCTCCACACAGGCTGCCACATTTGCTGAGTTTCCCTGGCACATTCGCTTTTTACTCAAGTTTCCAGTATCTGCTTGTGGTACAAACAAATGGCTACCACTTTACAAGGGTCCAAAAGCACAAAACACAACTGCTGTGTTTGCCAATGCAACAGTTACAGCTCTTTTAGGTCAATGTTTTGCCTGAGTATTTATACTCCCCCTGTGGCTGTAGGCGTGCTGGCCGAGCCGGTCGGCGTGTTGGCTTACAGATGTTTGGTCACCCTGCTCGGTAACACCGTCAGTGCGCCCCTGGTGAAGTGTTGGTGTTCTGTCCTGCTTGTTATTTGTGTGCCTCGGTTTGCTGGTCTGTTGGTATCACGTCCGTTTCTGTTTCTCTCTGGCTTGTACACAGGGCCCACTTTGATCTGTTTGTTGATGGAGTTGCGGTCGGAATGCCAGGCCTCCAGGAATTCCCGACGTCTCTCTGTCTGGCCTGTGCCATTGTGGATGCGCTGTCCCTGTTGAATTGGTGTCCTTCTTTGACCGTGTGTAGCGAGACCAGTGAGAATTGGTCGTACCTCGTGGGGGCTGGTTGATGTTTATGTTTACTTGTTGTCACTTTTCTCCCAGTTTGGCCGGGGTAATGTTTCCCTCAGTCCTTGCCTGGTATTGTGTGTGTTACGTTAGTTTTATTGGCTGTGGGTATGGGATCCTTTACGTTCGTCAGTAGCTGTCACAGGGTCATTGTCGGTTTGTGGCCTACCCTGATGCCTTGGGTCTGAGTATATGCCCGATATGTCCCTGATGTGCGGTAGGGGCAATCGGTGTGTCTGGCCGTGTCATGTCTTCCTGTTGTGGTTTGTCGCGGAGGTAACGGTGGATTGTGCTTTTTGGGTATCCATTCCTTTTAAAAGCTCTGTATAAGTGCTCCTGCTCCGCTCGGCACAATTCCAGGTTGCAGCAGCATGCTGTGCCTCGTTTAAATAACGTCCTGATGCAGCTCTGTCTATGAGTGTTGGGCTGGTTGCTGGAGTAATTACGTATCTGGTCTGTATGTGTGGTCTTTCTGTATTTGCTCCCCTTTGTTCTAATGTTCTCCCGTTATCTCCAGAGAGGGCAGTCAGTCACTGTTCTCTTTGGTGAATTTTGTCCCAGGGAGGAGGTTGTTTTTGTGTCAGTGAGTTTCTGCTAGTTTTGTTTGTTTGATAATCACGAAGGTGTCAGCTACACAGTGGACCCAGAGTTTGGGCTGGACAGTGGGGAGTGCTGTCCGTTCTGATCTTTACATTACCGCTTCTGCTATCAGTCCTGATATCAGGGATCTCGGTGGTGTTCTGTTGATCTGTTTAAATATACGGCTGTTGAACAAGGTGAAGCGGGCTGGGAAACACAGATCCAGCAGTTTCATGGTGCTGTCCTTGTAGATGCTGTAGGTGTCATGGGGTTTCTGCCTTTCTGATTCGGCTGGCAGGGTGGCAGTTGTCTCTTCGGCTGGGCTGGTGCTTATGGATGTAAACAATGCTGATACCGCGAAGGATATCATGATCTCGTCCTGCTCTGTTCTAGTGTCCTTGACGGTGTTGAGGAATTCTTGGGAGGTGCGGATGGAGTGTGTTCTGTTGGCCACTGAGTATTTCCGTTTCTGTTGTAGCTCTTTGGCCAGTCTGTTTGTTGGCGTGTCTGGTAGTGAGGCAGTGGGTCTGAGGGGGACCCCTGGCTTGTGTATCCTGGGGAGTCCACAGAAGCGAGCAAACTGAGGCATATAAAGAACAAGTGGGACAGAATGTGGACAGAGCTTCACTAGAGGTACACTGACAATGTTACCGAGCGGGGGTGACAAAACCCGAGCTACACATTCTCAAACACTTCACATTCCCCCCTTAAGCCAGCTGCTAAATCCTGTAAGCAGTCTGATTCACATTAGTGAGACTGGCTTTGATTCCCTTGTGCTGGTTTAACTAGCTTCACCCCAGCTGCGAGGACTGAAGCAGCATAAGGCTGCGAGGGGCCGAGTATATTTAAAAATACACCTTTCATGTTGAACACTTCATTTTGTTCTATTTTTTCCAAACAGACTTTGCAGCCAAGGGCATGTTGGAATGCGTCCAAACAAACAGAAGCAGTTGGTTATTGATCCCTGTTCCTTCAGAATGGTAGCTGCCTACTCCTTATGCTTTTTAAATTCACTCCTGGGAGATGGGTATCGCTGGCTTGCCAGCATTTATTGCCTGTCCCTAGGTGCCCCCGAACTGAATGTCTTGATGGGCCATTGCCCAGAGGGTAGCTCAGAGTCAGCCACATTGCTGTGGGTCTGGAGTCACATGTAGGCCAGACCAGGTAAGGATGGCAGTTTCCTTCCCTAAAGGGCATTAGTGACCCAGATGGATTTCTGTGATAATTGGCAGCAATTTCATGGTCATGATTAAATTCTCAACTCCAGATTATTACTGAATTCAAATTCCATCATCTGCCATGGTGGGATTTGAACACTGGCCCCAAGAACATGAGCTGAGCTTCTGGATTAATAGTCTAGAGATAATACCATTAGGACATCACTTACCCTTAGTGTAGCATTAGCATCCGTGTATATTTCTAACTGTCACCATAAGCACAGGTTCGAGGCCTGTAACGTTCATCCATATAGACACAGAGCCGGTAATGAATTTGAGTGAGTGTCTGGGGGCACACATGCGAGTGCGTGCGAGGGAGCGTGTGTACGTGTGTGTGAGTGCGAGTGCGAGAGCACGCACATGTACGATTGCATGCCGAGATGCTGCATGGGGGGGGGGGGGGAGGTGTATGTAACCCCTCCCCTAGCTCAGTATACAAGGCAGGTGTGGAGAGGTGGCTCCTACCTATTGGAGTCTCGTCCAGGAAGGATCGGGCATTCAGACTGGCTCCATGAGCCAGCAACAGCTCCACCATATGAACCTGCAACAGTAACGGGAGTTCACAACTGAAACAGGAAATGGACACTATGCGTTCTATTCAGACCCAACACCCCGACCCAGGGCATTCAATACCCGCTCTCCTCCTCCTCCTCCTCCTCCTGACCCAGGACAGGCCCTTCAGCCTGACCAAGAGCAGCCCCTACACAAAGCTGTGTCCTTTGCCTGCACCCCCCACCACCACCAACCCCCACCACACTCCACACCACCCCACTCCACCCTCCACCCCTCCTGCCACATCCCATGTTCCCATATAACAAAATGTGAGGCTGGATGAACACAGCAGGCCAAGCAGCATCTCAGGAGCACAAAAGCTGACGTTTCGGGCCTAGACCCTTCGGGCCTAGACCCTTCATCAGAGAGAGGGATGGGGTGAGGGTGCTGGAATAAATAGGGAGAGAGGGGGAGGCGGACCGAAGATGGAGAGTAAAGAAGATAGGTGGAGAGAGTATAGGTGGGGAGGTAGGGAGGGGATAGGTCAGTCCAGGGAAGACGGACAGGTCAAGGAGGTGGGATGAGGTTAGTAGGTAGATGGGGTGCGGCTTGGGGTGGGAGGAAGGGATGGGTGAGAGGAAGAACAGGTTAGGGAGGCAGGTACAGGTTGGACTGGTTTTGGGATGCGGTGGGTGGAGGGGAAAAGCTGGGCTGGTTGTGTGGTGCAGTGGGGGGAGGGGACGAACTGGGCTGGTTTAGGGATGCAGTTGGGGAATGGGAGATTTTGAAACTGGTGAACTTCACGTTGATACCATTAGGCTGCAGGGTTCCCAGGCGGAATAGGAGTTGCTGTTCCTGCAACCTTCGGGTGGCATCATTGTGGCACTGCAGGAGGCCCATGATGGACATGTCATCTAAAGAATGGCAGGGGGAGTGGAAATGGTTTGTGACTGGGAGGCGCAGTTGTTTGTTGCGAACTGAGCGGAGGTGTTCTGCAAAGCGGTCTCCAAGCCTCCGCTTGGTTTCCCCAATGTAGAGGAAGCCACACCGGGTACAGTGGATGCAGTATACCACATTGGCAGATGTGCAGGTGAACATCTGCTTAATGTGGAATGTCATCTTGGGGCCTGGGATAGGGGTGAGGGAGGAGGTGTGGGGGCAAGTGTAGCATTTCCTGCGGTTGCAGGGGAAGGTGCCGGGTGTGGTGGGGTTGAAGGGCAGTGTGGAGCGACCAAGGGAGTCACGGAGAGAGTGGTCTCTCCGGAAAGCAGACAGGGGTGGGGATGGAAAAATGTCTTGGGTGGTGGGGTCGGATTGTAGATGGCGGAAGTGTCGGAGGATGATGCGTTGTATCCGGAGGTTGGTGGGGTGGTGTGTGAGAACGAGGGGGATCCTCTTTGGGTAGTTGTGGCGGGGGCGGGATGTGAGGGATGTGTTGCGGGAAATTCGGGAGACGCGGTCAAGGGCGTTCTCGATAACTGTGGGGGGAAAGTTGCGGTCCTTGAAGAACTTGGACATCTGGGATGTGCAGGAATGGAATATCTTATCGTGGGAGCAGATGCGGCGGAGGTGGAGGAATTGGGAATAGGGGATGGAATTTTTGCAGGAGGGTGGGTGGGAGGAGGTGTATTCTAGGTAGCTGTGGGAGTCGGTGGGCTTGAAATGGACATCAGTTACAAGCTGGTTGCCTGAGATGGAGACTGAGGGGTCCAGGAAGGTGAGGGATGTGCTGGAGATGGCCCAGGTGAACTGAAGGTTGGGGTGGAAGGTGTTGGTGAAGTGGATGAACTGTTTGAGCTCCCCTGGGGAGCAAGAGGCGGCGCCGATACAGTCATCAATGTACCGGAGGAAGAGGTGGGGTTTGGGGCCTGTGTAGGTGCGGAAGAGGGACTGTTCCACGTAACCTACAAAGAGGCAGGCATAGCTGGGGCCCATGCGGGTGCCCATGGCCACCCCCTTATTCTGTAGAAAGTGGGAGGAGTCAAAAGAGAAGTTATTGAGGGTGAGGACGAGTTCAGCTAGGCGGATGAGAGTGGTGCAGTTCCCATTATCTCTCCCATGTTCCCATGTTGGGCAGCTGTCAGTTGAGGGGGTGTTTTGCACTGACCTGTCCCCAACAGGCTGCAGCATGCAGTGGTTCCCAGCCATCAGCATCCTTTAAATTCACTTTGGCATTGTGAGCGAGTAGCAGGTCAGCAGCTTCTGTGTATCCATTCGCTGCAGCAATGTGGAGCTGAACAAGAGATAAACACAAACTGAAATACTGATGTCTCTCTAACACCTAGTGACATTCAAAGAGCAACAGAGAGCAGAGGCAACTAAGGAATGGTTCTAGCGCAAAGCGACTGGTCTGAAACAGTAACCCTATCTCCCAATCCACACATTGCGCCGGACCTGAGTATTTCCTGCAATTTACCAACATCCTGGGGGTGCCAGTGACCAGAGTCTGAAATGGACTCACCATTTACAAGGCACAAGTCAGGAGCGTGACAGCATACCCCCCACTTGCCAACAAGTCCACACCGACCCTTGGAGTATCCCACCCAGACCTATCCCCCTATAACCCACACACCCCTGAACACTATGGGCAATTTAGCATGGCCGATCCACCTGGCCTGCACATCTTTGGACTGTGGGAGGAAACCGGAGCACTGGGAGGAAACCCACGCAGACACAGGGAGAATGTGCAAACTCTGCACAGACAGTTACCTGAGGGTGGGATCCAACCCAGGTCCCTGACGTTGTGAGGCTGCAGTGCTAACCACTGAGCCCCGGCACCACCCCAATTTCATATTTTTTACCCTTTAGTATTTTTAAGGCAGAACTTGACAGATAGAAGTTGTTAACTGACAATGGGACCAAACACTATCAGATATAGATAGCGATGTGGGGTTGAAGCCACAGCCTAGATTGGCCAATACCTTACTGATCAGCAGTATAGGCATGAGGGGCTGAAGGGCCTACTCCTGCGCCTAATGTTTATGCTTCTTTAAACGAAGAACAATACAGCACAGGAACAGGCCCTTCTGCCCTCCGAGCCACTCTCCTCCGGCAGCACGTTCCAGGCACTCACCACCCTTTGTGTGAAAATGTTGCCTTACACATCTCTTGTAAACTCCAACACCAGCACCCCCCTCCCAGCACCTTGAGCCTGTACACCCCAGTTACTGATCCCTCCACCCTGGGAGAACGCCTCATACTTTCCACTCTATCCAAGCCATTCACAATCTTATAAACTTCTTTCAGGTCACCCCCTAAACCTCCAGTGAAAACAAACCCAGTCTATTCAACCTTTCTTTGTAGCTAAAACCCCCCAGACCAGGCAACATCCTGGTAAATCTTTTCTGTACCCTCTCCAAAGCATCTACATCCTTCTGGTAGTGTGGGGACTAGAACAGTACGCAATTTTCCAAATGTGGCCTAAATAAATCTCTTTCAACTCTTCATTGTAACTGTCTATCCTTGTCAATGCCTTTTTTAGTGAAAGTGAAAGATTTAAAAGGGACCTGAGGGGCAACTTTTTCATGCAGAGGGTGGTGTGTGTATGGAATGAGCTGCCAGAGAAAGTGGTGGAGGCTAGGGCATCTGGATGGGAATATGAAGAGGAAGGGTTTAGAAGGATATGGGTCAAATACTGGTAAATAAGACTAGATTAATTTAGGGTATCTGGTTGGTATGGACGATTTGGATTGGTGAGTCTGTTTCTGTGCTGTATGACTCGAAGATTCATACCAGGCAAGTGCCCACATCATTCTGGCTGTTCAGGTCGGTCTCATTCTCCAATAGCCGCTGTATGTCTTCAACCATCCACCTCTCGGTCGCCATTCTGCATTCATCAATTTTCTCCTGAGTGATATCTGAAAGGAATGAAAACATTTAATGGAATCACAAAGCTATCCTGGGACCATGCTGCAATACCCCGGGATCAGCAGTGATGTCAAGCTCTAACTCACTTGAATGGCAGTCAGACACTGGGCAATACACTATGGCACAGTGAGCCTCTGCTTTCAGATTCACACATGCAGGAGGCTCTGTACACCTCGAATACCCAAGAAGGGACAGTCTTGCATTGTGAGCCATTCAGAGACAGTTCACTTGGCTGATGAAGGTGCTGTCTTGTGAAAAGAGATTTAGTTCACACTCGCTGAGGTTGTTCTCGTAAAACAATTTGAGATCCTGAAGCAGATTGACAGGCCTGAGATGATGCTTCCTCTTACAGGGGAATGGAAAGCCAGCAGACAAACAGTTTAAACATCAAGATCTCCAATGTAACATGATGTGGAGGGGCTAGGTGGAGTGGGCAAGGCCAGAAGTCACACAAAACCAGGTTACAGCCCAACAGGTTGATTTACAATCACAAGCTTTCAAAGCGCTGCTCCTTCACCAAGTGACGTTCACTTTGTCTGAAGGAGGAGCAGCGCTCCAAAAGCTTGTGAGGAGCAATGAAGGTTGGATTAGTGAACACATTTAAGGTGGAGTTAGAAAGAGGGAGTTGAGGGTTATGGGGAGGTGTAGTTAAAGCATCAGCCATGGTGTTAATGAATAGTAAGGCAGGCTCGGGGGTTGAATGGCCTCTTCCTGCTCCTAATTCCTAGGGATTTTATGGCTTGGGTGAGAGGAAACAGACTGCCATGGTTCATGAAGATAAACTCTCAAGAGCAACAGATGGGCCAATGGTGCCAGGAGTGAATAAAAAACCCACGGGGGCTGTGTGACCTTCTCACAGCCAGGGCCAGCTTTCACAATCAGGAAGTGTAGACAGTCAAAGCCACGCACCTTGTTGGGCCATCGCACTCTCAATGTAGTCCAGAGTGACATCATCCTCACACAAGTCATAAGGCATGTTCCCATCAGCGTTGACAGCCATGAGATTAGCACCGCTGCGTAGGGAAAGGATCACAGTCAGAAACTAGACAGGGTCACAGAGGGAACTTTTCTGCACTTCACTGTGCAGTGAACAAGTAATACAGCAACTTTGCACTGATACTGAAAATGGTAGAGTGCATTCAGAACCTAACCATAAATCAGAGCGTTAACACAGCCGCTCCTGGGCTAGCAGCAGAGGGAAGGAAACCAGGATTATTAATCCTTACTCATGTCAACTACAGCAATATGTTGCGGGTGGGTCACTAAATCAGTAAACGAGAGACTAATGCTCTCAGATCTGGGCTCAAATCACATCACAGAAGCTGGTGGAATTTGAATTTAGTTAATTAACTTGGAATATAAACTAATAAACTACTGATGACATTGTTGACAGTTGTAAAAAACTTCATAGCAAAGGAAATCAGCCATCTTTACTCAGTCTGGACTGCAGATTTTGAGCAAAGTGGTTAATTTACCTGCCCTCTGAAATGGCTCAATGAGACACTTGACTCAAGGGCAGTTTATGAAAGGCAGTAAAATGCTGGCCTTGTCAGTGAGAATGCCAAATGTCAAATAAGGAGAGATGGCACTCCGCTGTGATGGTGAAACAATTCCTTACTCTTGTGTGATGCCAATGGCCTCCTGAGGAAAACAATGACTTGGTAAGGCACTGGGGTGAGAGGCAAGGCTCACAAAACCATGACAGCATCTACACAATCCAACATAATCAACCTGTAACCTGGCAAGGTGAGCTGTGGCACAGCCTTTCTCTCTCTGTTACCCACTCCCACCCCTTCTCAAACCTAGCCACCTTTCAGCTACAGGGACTCGCGAGTGAAACAGTACGTAACTGTTGGATGAGTTCTTGCACCAGATGTAGATGCCCACACGTCGCAGCTGCATGCAGTGGGGTCCACAGCTCACTGTCACATGCGTTCACGTCGGCTTTAGCCTCAAGCAGCAACTTAACAATTTCTTCATAGTCATCGATGCAGCACTGCAAAACAAGACAGGGAATGGAGTCAGGCACTAACTATTAAACCGAAGAATGGCCAGAGGGCAGCAATCTGAAGCCTGCTCCCTTAGCAGCATGTCTGCTCCATATCCTGACCCTGTGGGTACATTCGGAAAGAGAAACATTCCCCCGTCCCATTCTGTTCACTCGGCTCTCTCACATTCCAGAACAGGACAAAGCGAACAGTACCAAGGCACCCTGACATTCTCGCGGCTTCGACAGTAATGACTACGAATCAATAATGGCCACTACTTGTCCATCAAAAGGGTTTTTACATTCCGAGCCCAAATCTCTGAATGTTGAGACTGAGTGTCCCAGGAGAAGCAAAGGTGAGGATGTAGTTACAGAGTCAGAGTCATACAGCACAGAAACAGACCCTTCGGTCCAACCACTCCATGCCACACATAATCCCAAACTGAACTAGTCCCACCTGCCTGCTCCTGGCCCGTATCTCTCCAAACTTCGTTCATTCATGTATCTGTCCAAATGTCTTTTAAACATTCTAACTGTACCCCATCCACATCGTCAGGAAGTTCACTTCACACGCAAATCACCCTGTGTAAAAAATTTTACCCTCATGCCATTTTTAAAATCTCTCTCCTCTCACCTTAAAAATGTGCCCCCAGTCTTGAAATGCCCCACCCTATCGAAAAGGCAACTACCATTAACCCTACCTATACCTCTCTTGTTTTATAAACTTCTGTCCAGTTGCATCCCAACCTCCTACACTCCAGTGAAAAAATGTCCCAGCCTATCCAGCACTTCTTCATAACTCAAACAAAGAACAAAGAAAATTACAGCACAGGAACAGGCCCTTCGGCCCTTCAAGCCTGCGTCGATCCAGATCCTCTGTCTAAACCTGTCACCTATTTTCCAAGGATCTGTATCCCTCTGCTTCCTGCCCGTTCGTGTATCTGTCTGGATACATCTTAAATGACGCTATCATGTCCACCTCTACCATCTCCGCTGGCAACGTGTTCCAGGCACCCACCACCCTCTGTGTAAAGAACTTTCCACGCGTATCTCCCTTAAACTTTCCTCCTCTCACTTTGAACTCATGACCCCTAGTAATTGAGTCCCCCACTCTGGGGAAATAGCTTTTTGCTATCCATCCTGTCTATAGCTCTGAGATAATAAAATGTGAGGCTGGATGAACACAGCAGGCCAAGCAGCATCTCAGGAGCATAAAAGCTGACGTTTCGGGCCTAGACCCTTCATCAGAGAGGGGGATGGGGAGAGGGAACTGGAATAAATAGGGAGAGAGGGGGAGGCGGACCGAAGATGGAGAGTAAAGAAGATAGGTGGAGAGAGTATAGGTGGGGAGGTAGGGAGGGGATAGGTCAGTCCAGGGAAGACGGACAGGTCAAGGAGGTGGGATGAGGTTAGTAGGTAGATGGGGGTGCGGCTTGGGGTGGGAGGAAGGGATGGGTGAGAGGAAGAACCGGTTAGGGAGGCAGAGGCAGGTTGGACTGGTTTTGGGATGCAGTGGGTGGGGGTGAAGAGCTGGGCTGGTTGTGTGGTGCAGTGGGGGGAGGGGACGAACTGGGCTGGTTTCGGGATGCAGTAGGGGAAGGGGAGATTTTGAAACTGGTGAAGTCCACGTTGATGCCATATGGCTGCAGGGTTCCCAGGTGGAATATGAGTTGCTGTTCCTGCAACCTTCGGGTGGCATCATTGTGGCAGTGCAGGAGGCCCATGATAGACATGTCATCTAGAGAATGGGAGGGGGAGTGGAAATGGTTTGCGACTGGGAGGTGCAGTTGTTTGTTGCGAACTGAGCGGAGGTGTTCTGCAAAGCGGTCCCCAAGCCTCCGCTTGGTTTCCCCAATGTAGAGGACGCCGCACCGGGTACAGTGGATGCAGTATACCACATTGGCAGATGTGCAGGTGAACCTCTGCTTAATGTGGAATGTCATCTTGGGGCCTGGGATAGGGGTGAGGTAGGTGGTGTGGGGGCAAGTGTAGCATTTCCTGCAGTTGCAGGGGAAGGTGCCGGGTGTGGTGGGGTTGGAGGGCAGTGTGGAGCGAACAAGGGAGTCACGGAGAGAGTGGTTTCTCCGGAAAGCAGACAGGGGTGGGGATGGAAAAATGTCTTGGGTGGTGGGGTCGGATTGTAAATGGTGGAAGTGTCGGAGGATGATGCGTTGTATCCGGAGGTTGGTAGGGTGGTGTGTGAGAACGAGGGGGATCCTCTTGGGGCGGTTGTAGCGGGGGCAGGGTGTGAGGGATGTGTTGCGGGAAATGCGGGAGACGCGGTCAAGGGCGTTCTCGATCAATGTGGAGGGAAAGTTGCGGTCCTTAAAGAACTTGGACATCTGGGATGTGCGGGAGTGGAATGTCTTATCGTGGGAGCAGATGCGGCGGAGGCGGAGGAATTGGGAATAGGGGATGGAATTTTTGCAGGAGGGTGGGCACTTCCTACAGACTAACGGGGTGGCCATGGGCACCCGCATGGGCCCCAGCTATGCCTGCCTCTTTGTAGGTTACGTGGAACAGTCCCTCTTCCGCACCTACACAGGCCCCAAACCCCACCTCTTCCTCCGGCACATTGATGACTGTATCGGCGCCGCCTCTTGTTCCCCAGAGGAGCTCGAACAGTTCATCCACTTCACCAACACCTTCCACCCCAACCTTCAGTTCACCTGGGCCATCTCCAGCACATCCCTCATCTTCCTGGACCTCTCAGTCTCCATCTCAGGCAACCAGCCTGTAACTGATGTCCATTTCAAGCCCACCGACTCCCACAGCTACCTAGAATACACCTCCTCCCACCCACCCTCCTGCAAAAATTCCATCCCCTTTTCCCAATTCTTTCGCCTCCGCCGCATCTGCTCCCACGATAAGACATTCCACTCCCACACATCCCAGATGTCCAAGTTCTTTAAGGACCGCAACTTTCCCCCCACAGTGGTCGAGAACGCCCTTGACCGCATCTCCTGCATTTCCCGCAACACATCCCTCACACCCCACCCCCCCGCCACAACCGCCCAAAGAGGATCCCCCTCGTTCTCACACACCACCCCACCAACCTCCGGATACAACGCATCATCCTCCGACACTTCCGCCATCTACAATCCGACCCCACCACCCAAGACGTTTTTCCATCCCCACCCCTGTCTGCTTTCCGGAGAGACCACTCTCTCCGTGACTCCCTTGTTCGCTCCACACTGCCCTCCAACCCCACCAAACCCGGCACCTTCCCCTGCAACTGCAGGAAATGCTACACTTGCCCCCACACCTCCTCCCTCACCCCTATCCCAGGCCCCAAGATGACATTCCACATTAAGCAGAGGTTCACCTGCACATCTGCCAATGTGGTATACTGCATCCACTGTACCCGGTGCGGCTTCCTCTACATTGGGGACCGCTTTGCAGAACACCTCCGCTCAGTTCGCAACAAACAACTGCACCTCCCAGTCGCAAACCATTTCCACTCCCCCTCCCATTCTCTAGATGACATGTCCATCATGGGCCTCCTGCGCTGCCACAATGATGCCACCCGAAGGCTGCAGGAACAGCAACTCATATTCCGCCTGGGAACCCTGCAGCCTAATGGTATCAATGTGGACTTCACCAGTTTCAAAATCTCCCCTTCCCCCACCGCATCCCGAAACCAGCCCAGTTCGTCCCCTCCCCGCACTGCACCACACAACCAGCCCAGCTCTTCCCCCCCCCACCCACTGCATCCCAAAACCAGTCCAACCTGCCTCTGCCTCCCTAACCGGTTCTTCCTCTCACCCATCCCTTCCTCCCACCCCAAGCCGCACCCCCATCTACCTACTAACCTCATCCCACCTCCTTGACCTGTCCGTCTTCCCTGGACTGACCTATCCCCTCCCTACCTCCCCACCTATACTCTCTCCACCTATCTTCTTTACTCTCCATCTTCGGTCCGCCTCCCCCTCTCTCCCTATTTATTCCAGTTCCCTCTCCCCATCCCCCTCTCTGATGAAGGGTCTAGGCCCGAAACGTCAGCTTTTATGCTCCTGAGATGCTGCTTGGCCTGCTGTGTTCATCCAGCCTCACATTTTACTATCTTGGAATTCTCCAGCATCTGCAGTTCCCATTATCTCTGTCTATAGCTCTCATGGTTTTGTAGACCTCAATCAGGTTTCCCCTCAACCTCCGTCTTTCTAATGTAAATAATCCTAATCTACTCAACCTCTCCTCATACCTACAAACCTTCCATACCCAACAACATCTTGGTAAATCTCTTTTGAACCCTCTCCAGCTTAGTAATATCCTACCTTTAAGTGGTTGCCCAGTTATAGGAAGGGTATTAGTTCCTGCACTCAATCCCATTACCTCACTGATTTTATTTTTCTTTATGCATTCATGGGATGAGGGCATCACCGACCACATTTATTGCCCATCCCTAATTGCCCAGAGGGTAGTCCACTATCAACCACATTGCTGAGAGTCTGGAGTCACATGTAGGCCAGATCAGGTATGGATGGCAGTTTCCTTCCCTAAAGGACATTAGTGAACCAGATGGGTTTTTCCTACAATCGACAATGGATTCACAGTCATTATTAGATTCTTAATTCCAGATACTTATTGAATTCAAATTCCACCATTTGCTGTGGCAGGATTCAAACCTGGGTCCCCAGAACATTATGTGGCTCTCTGGATTAACAGTCTAGTGACAATACCACTTGGCCTTCGCTCCTAGTCCTGCCTCACACACCCAAGGGTCTGTGGGTTGAGTGTTGGCCTGTTCAGTCACACAGAAGGCTGTGGCAGGAATTCACAATTTGAGGTAACACCTACAGAGAAGCAGCTGGGTACTGACAACGAAGACTCTTGAAAAGGAGGCATTTGTGGGGCAGGACGAAACACAGCAATGAGGTTACTGGAAACTATTTATCAAAGAGCCATGATATGCACGATGGGCTTTCAGCAGTACAAGAGTCAGCCTGAGGCCCCAGGGTTTCCTGGAATTGATACCATGCAGATGGCTGAGCTGAGAACTTCATTCAGTTCCTAGTCGGAGATACTCACTGAGAAGCTGTACAATGGAAGGTTACACTCAGAGTGCTCAGACACAGCAGTACAGGGAGGATGGTGACATAGTGGCACAAGCTTTGGCAGACAGAGCTCCAGGATGTCTCACTTACCTGATGCAGTGCAGTTAAACCATCTTCATTATACAAGTCTGGGGCTATTCCAACCTCCAATAACTGCCGAACTGTAACGAAGGAGAAATCACTCATCACCAACAGAACTCAACACAGTGAGTGTATTCCACAATGTCAGCCATGTATAGGGTTATGTCAGAATGAGGACACCCATAACCTTAACCCATACAGACCATCAACACTCGCATGAACAGGGGCAGTACAGGGTTAGAGACAGACACAGTAAAACTCCCTCTATTCTGTCCTCTATCAGAAGCTCCCAAAAGACGGACAGCACAGGCT
This sequence comes from Stegostoma tigrinum, assembly GCF_030684315.1. NCBI lineage: Eukaryota > Metazoa > Chordata > Chondrichthyes > Orectolobiformes > Stegostomatidae > Stegostoma > Stegostoma tigrinum. Next base: position 160,098,016 of record NC_081355.1, read on the forward strand.
TAGATACAGAGTATAGAGTCATACAGCACTGAAACAGGCCCTTCGGTCCAATTCATATCTGCCAACCAGACATCCCAATCGGAACTAGCCCCATTTGCCAGCATTTTACCCATATCCATCTAAACCCTTCCTATTCATGTAACCACCTGGATGCCTTTTAAATGCTGTAACTGTACCAGCCCCCACCACTTTCTCTGGCAGCTTATTCCATACACACACCAAGCTGTGTGTGAAAAAAGTTCCCTTTTAAATCTTTCCCCTCTCACCTTAAATCTATCCTATCTTGGACTCCCCAGCACTGGGAAAAAGACTTTGGGTATTCATCCTATCCATGCCATGATTTTATAAACCTCTATAAGGTCACCCCTCAGCCTCCAATGCTCCAGGGAAAATAGCCCCGGTCTATTCCGCCTCTCTCTATAATTTAAGTCCTCTAGTCCTGGCAACATCCTTGTAAACCTTTTCTGAACCATGTCAAGTTTAACAACATTTTTCCTATCGTAGGAAGACTAGAAACGTACCCAGTATTCCAAAAGAGGCTTCATCCAACTGGGGTCCTGTACAACTGCAACATGATGTCCTAACTCAGTGCTTTGACCAAAAAGGCAAGCGTACCAAATGCCTTCTTTACTATCCTATCTACCTGTGACTCCACTTACAAGGAACTATGAACCTGCATGTTTAGGTCTCTTTGTTCGGCAGCACAAGGTCAGGAGGAATGGGATACAGGGGAACTTAGCTGCTTGGATACAGAATTGGCTGGCCAACAGAAGACAGCGAGTGGTAGTAGAAGGAAAATATTCTGCCTGGAAGTCAGTGGTGAGTGGAGTTCCACAGGGCTCTGTCCTTGGGCCTCTACTGTTTGTAATTTTTATTAATGACTTGGACGAGGGAATTGAAGGATGGGTCAGCAAGTTTGCAGACGACACAAAGGTCGGAGGTGTCGTTGACAGTGTAGAGGGCTGTTGTAGGCTGCAGCGGGACATTGACAGGATGCAGAGATGGGCTGAGAGGTGGCAGATGGAGTTCAACCTGGATAAATGCGAGGTGATGCATTTTGGAAGGTCGAATTTGAAAGCTGAGTACAGGATTAAGGATAGGATTCTTGGCAGCGTGGAGGAACAGAGGGATCTTGGTGTGCAGATACATAGATCCCTTAAAATGGCCACCCAAGTGGACAGGGTTGTTAAGAAAGCATATGGTGTTTTGGCTTTCATTAACAGGGGGATTGAGTTTAAGAGTCGTGAGATCTTGTTGCATCTCTATAAAACTTTGGTTAGACCGCACTTGGAATACTGCGTCCAGTTCTGGGCGCCCTATTATAGGAAAGATGTGGATGCTTTGGAGAGGGTTCAGAAGAGGTTTACCAGGATGCTGCCTGGACTGGAGGGCTTATCTTATGAAGAGAGGTTGACTGAGCTCGGTCTCTTTTCATTGGAGAAAAGGAGGAGGAGAGGGGACCTAATTGAGGTATACAAGATAATGAGAGGCATAGATAGAGTTGATAGCCAGAGACTATTTCCCAGGGCAGAAATGGCTAGCACGAGGGGTCATAGTTTTAAGCTGGTTGGTGGAAAGTATAGAGGGGATGTCAGAGGCAGGTTCTTTACGCAGAGAGTTGTGAGAGCATGGAATGCGTTGCCAGCAGCAGTTGTGGAAGCAAGGTCATTGGGGTCATTTAAGAGACTGCTGGACATGTATATGGTCACAGAAATTTGAGGGTGCATACATGAGGATCAATGGTCGGCACAACATTGTGGGCTGAAGGGCCTGTTCTGTGCTGTACTGTTCTATGTTCTATGTTCACTCCTTAGCATCCTCCCATTACTTGTATAAGTCCTGCCCTGATTTGGTTTACCAAAATACAGCACCTCACATTTAACTAAATTAAACTCCATCTGCCACTTCTTGGCCCATTGGCCCATCTGATCAAGGTCCTGGTGTACTCAGAGATAATCTTCTTCACTGTCCACTACACCTCCAAACTTGGTGTCATCTGCAAACTTACTAACCAGGCCTCCTATGCTCGCACCCAAAGCATTGACAAATGACAAAGAGCAGTGGACCCAGCTCTGATCCTTTGGCACAACACTAGGTCACAGGCCTCCAGTCTGAAAGGGAACCTCGACACCACCCTTTGTTGCACACCTTCAAGCCAATTTTGTATCCAATTGGCTAGTTCCCCCTGGATCCCATGAGATCTAACCATGCCTACCATGCAGAGACTTGTTGAACACTTTGGTAGACAGTGTCCACATGGACTTCAACATTCTGTCTTCATCAATATTTGTCATCTCTTCAGTCGCAATCAAGTTAGTGAGAAATAATTTCCCACGCACAAAGACATATTGACCATCCCTAATCAGTCCATGCCTTTCCAAATACATGTAAATCCTGTCCCTCAGAACCCCCTCCAACCTACCCACCATCAATGCCAGGCTCATCAGTCTCATTCCTTGGCTTCTTTTTTAACCACCTTTCTTAAATAACGGCACCATATTAGCCAGTCTTCTGGTACCTCACCTGTGGCTATCAATGATACAAATATCTCAGCAAGGGGCCCAGCAATCTCTTCCCCAGCTTCCCACACCGTTCAGGATGGCACCTGATCAGGTCTCAGGGGTTTATCCAAACTTATGCATTTTAAGATGCCCAGTACCACCTCCTCTGTAATATGAAAACTTTTCAAGATATTACTATTTATTTCTCCAAGTTCTCTGGCTTCCATATCCTTCTCTAGTACAGTAAATACTGACACAAAATACTCATTTAGTATCTTACTCATCTCTTGTGGTTCCACAGAGATGGCATTGCTGATCTTTAGGGGGCCCAATTCTCTCCCTAGTTGCTCTTTTGCCCTTAGCATACTTACAGAATCTCTTTGAATTCTCCTTAGCTTTAGCAAATAGAGTTATCTTATGGCCTCTTTTTGCTCTCCTAATTTCCCTCTTAAGTATACTCCTACTGCCTTTATAATCCTCTAGGGATTCACTCGATCCCAGCTGTGTACACCTAACATAGGCTCCCTTCATTTTCTACACCAGAGCCTCAATTTCTCTGGTCTTCCGGTATTCCCTACACCTACCAGCCTAGCACTTTGCACTAACAGGCACATGCTGTCTCTGAGCTCTTGTTCTCTCATTCTTGAAGGTTGCCAAATTCCCAAACACCACTTTACCTGTGAACAGCCTCCCCCAGTCAATTTTTGAAAGTTCCTGTCTAATACTGTCAAAATTGGTCTTACTCCAGTTTAGAACTTTAACTTTTTGATCAGTTCTATCCTTTTCCATAACTATTTAAAAGCTCCCTTTATACAGTCCCCATCAGACATTTCGAGAACAAAGACAGCATGGGATAAGATAGGAAATAAAACTGCCTCTACACTGCCCCACCAGACTCTCCCAGGTTAAGTTTTCTTATTGTCAGATAGAGTCATACAGCATGGAAACAGACCCTTCAGTCCAACCAGTCCATGCTGAACATAATCCCAAACTGAACTAGTCCCACTTGCCTTCTCCTGGCCCACATCCCTCCAAACCCTTCCTATTCATGTACCTACATGCCTTTTAAAACATCGTGACTGTACCCACATCCACCACTTCCTCTGGGGGTTCATTTCACAGATGAACCACTTGGTCTAAAAAAGTGGCCCCTCATCTCTTTTTTAATCTCCCTTCTCCCACCTTAAAGATGTACCGTCTAGTCTTGAAATCCGCTATTCTAGGGAAAAGGCAACTAGCATTTACTCTATCTATACCTCTCGATATTTTATAAAATTCTATAAGGTCAGTTCTCAAACTCCAATGCTCCAGTGAAAAAAGGTCCCAGCCTATCCAGCTTTTCTTTGTAACTCAAACCTTCCACACCCAGCAACATCCTGATAAATCTATTCTGAACTTTCTCCACCTTAATTAGATCTTTCCTACATTTGGGTTTACTAGAACTGGACACGGTACTCCAGAAGAGGTCTCACCAATGTCCTGTACAACCTCAACGTGACGTCCCAACTCTTACACTCAAAGGGCTCAGCAGTGAAGGCCAGCGTGCTAAATACCTTTTTAACCACCCTGTCTATATGCGATGCAAACTTCAAAGAATTATTTATCTAAACCTCTAGCGCCCTCTGCTCTACAACACGACCCAGGGCCCTACCTTGTTTGTTGTACTAAAATGCAACAGTTTGCATTTATCCAAATTAAATTGCATCTGCCACTCCTCAGCCCATTGATCCAATTGATCATGATCTCTGCAATCTTAGATAACCTTCTTCACTGTCCACTGTATCAGCAGTTTTGATGTCATCTGCAAACCACTAATATTGCCACCTGAATTCTCATCCAAATCATTTATGGAAATTATAATCAAAAGTGGACCCAGCACCTACTCCTTAGCAATCACCTCTTTATTGTAAAATTTACAGGGCTGTGGAGTGAGGGAGTTAACTAACAGCTGACCGAGGCATGGCAGGCTGAATAATCTTCCATGCATGACCTGATTTCCTAACATTACAGCTCAGCAGGAGCTCCTGAAGCTGCTCACTTTCTGACCTCACTAGCTGCTGTCTTAGGCTGATGCAGATCATCCTTGTGCCTATGCAACAACTGTAGACTCAATGGGCCAAATGGCCTTTTTCTGTGCTGCAGGCATCTGTGACTCCATGCTGAAACATGGGCTATTACTTGAGACATTAATTTTTGGGCAGTGGAGGAGTCTGCTGTCACCAAAGCAATGCCACAATGCACCATGATACATGATAGCTGCTAAACTTTTTAAACAAACACTGGAGAACTGAAACACAACAGCAAGTGCTGGAGTGACATAATACGCTGAAGAACAGATGACACTGTGTTTGTAATACTCTTCACGGTGCACTAAACTGTTCATTGTACTAGTCTCCCATTGACCCCTTGTCAATATTCCAGCCCATGTATCCTTCCCCTCAATCACAAAATCTCCAGCCTGTTTTAATCTCGGTCCCTCAGCCACTGAAACTGGGCATCACACCTTAGGAAGGACAGAATGGCCTTGGAGGGAGTACAACATAGATTTATATGAATGATATCCGGACTTCAGGAATTAAGCTACGAGCAGGAGGACTGCAGCGTTTCAAAAAGGCAGCTCACTACCACCTTCTCAAGGGTGACTAGGGACGGGCAATAAATGCTGGGCCCAGTCAGCAACCCCCACATCCTACAAACAAATAGATCAAAGAAAAGGTGATATTACATAATTTATGCCTATATAGAAGGTTAAGGGCGTAATGTGATTGAAATCTTCAAGGTATCAACACTAAAAGACAGCAGATACAGGTAAATTATTTCCTCTGGTGGGGGGGTTCTAGAACTAGGGGACATAGTCTGAGAAATAGGGCCAGACTGTTCAGGAGAGATGTTAGGACGTACTTCTCCACACAAAGAGACATGGAGTCATACAGCACCGAAACAGACCTTAGATAAAGGTGAAATACAAACATCTTTTCCTTGGAGCGGTTGAGCTCAAAACTAGAGGATATGTCTTAAGGTGAGAGGAGAAAGATTTAAAAGGGACCCAAGGGGCAATGTTTTCAGAAAGAGAACGGTTCGTTTGTGGGATGACTATCAGAGGAAGTGGCAGATGCAGGTACAGATAGAACATTTAAAAGAATTTCACAGGTACATGAATAGGAAAGGTTTAGAGGGCCAAAGGCAGCAAGTGGGACTCGTTTAGTTTGGGAAACTTGGTCGGCATGGATAAACGTGAGGGGGTATTGGAAAGCTCTTCCACAAAAAGCAGTGCATGCTGGATCAGTTGTTAATTTTAACTCTGACAGATACATTTTTGTTAAGCAAAAGGTACTAAGGGATATGGGTCAACGTAGGAAATGGAGTTAGGCCACAGATCAGCCGTGACCTCACTGAATGTGGAACGGTCTCAAGGGCATACTCTTGCTCCGGCTCGTCCATCCCAGTATTACTGTATTGCCTATTACTCTGCAGTATTACTGTATTGTCTGTGCTGTCGACAATGAAGCACCAGTACAGACAAGGCCACACCATCTGCCTCCAACACCTCTGCAGTGTCGTTCAGCTCACAGACTACTATCCAGCCAGCTATAACCAGCAAATCCCCTGCAATGACCACTCTTCCTTCTCTCACACAGTCCCATCAATCCACATCCCTAATTCACAGGCGACTTCACAGGGCAGATGCAGAGAGGTTTTTTGCCCTTGGGCGGAGTCTAGGACCAGAGGGCATCATCTCAGTGTAAGTGGTTGCACATTTAAGACAGAGATGAAGAGGAGTTTGATAAGTTTCCACGTCAAAGGTTGCTGGGGAAAATAAAAGCTCATGCTGTAATGGGTAACCTATTGGCACGGAGAGAAGATTGGCTGGCCAACAGGAATAAATGGCTCTTTTCCAGGCTGGCAGGATGTCTGGATGAGTGGCGTGCCTCAGGGGCCGCTGCTGGGACCTCAACTCCTTACACGTTACACAAATTCTTTGGAGAGGTAATGGGAACTGCAGATGCTGGAGAATCCGAGATAACAAGGTGAGGAGCTGGATGAACACAGCAGGCCAAGAGGCATCTCAGGAGCAGGAAAGCTGACGCTTCGGGCCTAGACCTTGATGAAGTGTCTATGCCCGAAATGTCAGCTTTCCTGCTCCTAAGATGCTGCTTGGCCTGCTGTGTTCATCCAGCTCCTCATCTTGTTATCTCAAGATATTTGGAGGATGGGGTTGAAGGTATGGAAGTGAAATTTGATAAGTTGGAAAGTGAACTGCGAAGAAGACATAAGGAACTGACAAAAGGATGTTGAGAGGTTCGATGAGTGAACAAAAATCTAGCAAATGATGTACAATGGGGGAAAAGTGTGAAATTACCCATTTTGGCAGAAAAACTAAAAAAAATGAGAAGTACATTACCTAGACGGTGAGAGGTTGCAGAGCTCTAAGATGCAGAGGGATCTGGATGTCGCAGTGCATGAATCACCGAAGGTCAGTCTGCAGGTACAGCAGGTAATCAGGAAAGCTCATAGAATGTGAAGACGCAGTGTGCGGGAAGTTAGGCAACAGGAGTGGGGAGGTTATGCTGCAGTCATACAATGACGAGACCGTACCTGGAGTACGATATACAGGACTGGTCACTATGCTTATGGAAGGATGTTAATATATTGGAAGCAGCTCAAGAGAAGGTTTACTCAACTAATCCCTGGGGTGAGTGGATTGCCTTATCAGGACAGGCTGGGCCTGTGTCCTCTAGAGTTTAGAAGAGGGACAGAGGTGACTTAATGGAAATATAAAAGACTCTGAGGGGATTTGACCCAGTGGATATTGCAGGGATGCTTTCTTTAGTGGGAGAATCTAGAACTAGGGGTCAGAGCTTAAAGACACAAGGTGGGGATGAGGAAACATTTTTCTCTCAGAGGGTCAAGAGTCTTTCAAATTCCCTTCCTCAAAAGGCATTGAATTCAGAATCTTTAAAATGTTTTTGAGGCAAAGGTAGATAGATTCTTGATGACCAAGGGGATGAAAGATTATTAGGGATATGCAGGAATGTAGAGTTGGCGTTAAAATCAGATTGGCCATGAACTTGTTGAATCACAGAGCAGACTCAAAGGACTGAATGGCGACTCTTCTCCCCTGTTTGTATGTTCAAATTATTTTCACAATGGATAATAAGTCTGTGGAAAGCTTTACCAGAGAGGCCTGTAGAATCTGGGTCATTACGTTTGTTCAAGGCTGAGATAGACAGGTTTTTAATTAATGAGTGAATCAAGGATTTCAGGGAAAAGGCAGGAAAGTGGAATTGAGGATTATCAGATCAGCCATGATCTCATTGAATGGTGGAGCAGACTAGATGGGCTGAATGGCCTGCTTCTGCTCTTACACCTTGTCGTCTTATGTTGGTTTAGACAGAAAAAGAGGATAGGGTAGAAATGCTGGAGTGGAACAGACGCAATGGTTCCAGAACCACATTCGCTGTAAGCTGAGCAGCCACTCTGATGATCCATACACGGTGATCTACATGGACTGCAGCACTGACTGGAAGTCACTGCCAAACAAAACCCACTCACCCCAGGGATTAGTTGAGTAAACCTTCTCTTGAGCTGCTTCCAATGTATTAACATCCTTCCACATGCACAGTGACCAGTCCTGTATATCGTACTCCAGTTGTGGTCTCAGAAGAAAAGAAAGAGGGCATGCTGTTCCAGGGAGAATGGGGCACAGTGCTCACAGAAAGCAGGTTTGGAGGAAGGTCACGAGTCAGTGGGCCATTCCAGTGAATACCTATTCTTCTTGTCTACTCAGCTCTCGGGGAAAGACAGAGAGTTTATACCTGAAATATAAAGCTAGTCTCAGTGACCGTAACCACAAAACCAGTGTTGATCGCTGTAAAAACTTATCTGGGTCCTTAATGTCTTTAGGAAAGAAAATCCATCATCCTTACAGATGGGCAACAAATGCAGCTTGCCAATGATGTCTACATCACACAGTAATTGACGTGCGGTAGGTAACAGTTCACAGCCTCAACTCTATTTAAACATGTCCTACCAGTACGTAACCATTAACATGCACCGAATATAATTAAACATAATATATCGCACTGTCTCCAATCACATTCTTTCTTCTCCTGAACTTGTAAACAGTGCCATTCCTCAATGCCCCTAGATTTATCTTCTCACTGCTTTCTGGGGATGCACTCTGCCTCTGCTAGGAGCTCGATGATGTCCTGTAATGTGTTTGGGCATTCCCTCGCCTCCAGGGACAGAGACAGTGTACCCTTCCCTGCTGAGGCTGCACAGAAAGTAGGAGCAGGAGGAGGCCATTCAGCCCTTCAAGCCTGCTCCGCAATTTAATAGGGTCATGGCTAACCATTCAACTCAGTCCCCTGTTCCCACTTGCTTCCCATAGCCTTATGAATTATATCTAACTCCTTCTTGAAAACACTCAATGTTTTGGCTACAACTGTTTTATGTGGCAGAGAATTCTACAGGCTCATCACTCTTAAGGTGAAGACATTTCTCCTCATCTTAATCCTAAATAGCCGACCCCATATCATTACACTGTGACCACTGGTTCTGGGCTGCCTAGATAAAGGAATATCCTTTCTGTATTTCTCCTGTCTGGTCCTGTTGAAGTTTTATAGGTTTCTCTAAGATACCCTCATTCTTCTAAACTTGAGAGAATATGGAGATTTAACCAATCCAGTCTCTCTCCAGTAATGGTCAGAGGTTCAGAAGCCTGCCCCCTCCCCTCCCTGGACAGAAATGGGTCATTACCTTCCTCGATGTCATTCCGAGACGCTGCCTCCAACAGTTTGACGTTGTCAGGAAATCGGATCCGTTTCAGGCCCCTCTTGTTTCTCTTTTTGTCGAGCTTCACCTTTTTGCTTTGCATGTCCTTCTCGAACTGTGCCCACTTCTTCAGCTGCTGGGTGCGCCGTTTGTGAGCATGTTTGAGCCGCTCCTGCGTGGTCATTCTCCCAACCACTGGCAGCTCTGCCACGAGCTCACTGTGTTCTGCCATAACAGTTCACAGCCCTGAGGTAAGGAGCTGTGGGTGGGGTGGGTGAAGACACTCAACTAGGGCAGTGGTGTGCGTATTAGTGGGTAGAGGATTTACCGTTTACCTCTGAGCCAAAAGGCAGGGGCCCAGATGCCACAACGGAAGTGAGTGATGGGGAAGGATTCCTGCCCGTGTTTTGTCACATATCCTCAGGGGCGAGACAGAACGATGCTTGCCATGATAATGCTGGGTTCTGCCAGAAGAGGTACTGCCGTTTCTGAAGGCAAACTCACTGCTGATCTTTAACCATCCCCCACAGCTCCTCGGTTTGTGTCCTCGCGTTTCTCAAGTAAAAAGGAAAAACACAAAAGCAATGCTGCACATTATTCATTCAAGTTGATGCCAAGTGCAGAGATAACCATAAACACCACGGCTGTTGTCAAATATCAAACTGTGGCATCAGTCAGAACCAACAACAGCCACTCCCCACCTCTGAGGAACCTGTGCTCTTTAGAGAAGGGTTAGGGGCTGGTATTTAGGACATACAAGTTGCCGAAAGGCTTTTTACTGGAGTGTCGCCAACATGTCCACTCAGCCCTCTCCCCTCACCCTCTTCCCACAGAACAGGTTCCAGTCAGCACCGCTGGAGCTGAGACCACAGCATCAAGGGCAGTGCAGCGCTGAGTTTGTTAATAAGTTAAGGGGTCTGCGCTTTCAGGCTGGAGAAGGAAGGGTCCTTCAAGGTGATTCTTGCCCCAAAACGGTGTTAATTCAGGGTCTCCTCAACATGATCTCCAAAGGTTATAGTTACTGAAACGATTTGTTAAAATTGCTCTACACAATTGTCTTCCAATAGACTCCAACCTCCTCGGGTGCCTGTGGGGTAGGTTCCCAGACCCCACTCCCACTCCACAAAATAATTTCCAGTCAAGAATCCACCTGTGAGGAATTTGCAGCCAAGATCTCAGTACAAGTCATCTCATTAGATCAGTTTGGTTGTCAGGAGGGTGTAGAGCTGGGAGCTGGCCGTGTTTAAATTGTACAGATCCTGCGCACTCCTTTCTGTCTCCAGGTGACCGAGCTGTTGCCCATGGTTCAGCCAGTCTTTGTGCAGCCAGTACGTTGAGCTGCTGAGGGAGAATGAAAACAACATGCCATCAATAAACGCTCTGTTGTGCAACACACGCAGCTTTCAAACACGATAGCAAAACTTTCAAGAAGTTAACCCTGTCAGTACTGTAAACAGTACCGCAACACCATACTGACGTTATCTAGGAAGACCAGAAAAGGAGATGGCCATTCAGCCCTGCAAGTCTGTCCCATTCACAGCTGATGTGTAACCCAAACCCATTGATTATTATTCTACATCTCTTGATGATCTTACTCAATGTAAATCAAAGTAATCTCATTCTTGAGATTTTTAAATGGTTTCTAGCATCAAAAGCTTCTGGTTTATTTTGAGGGTGGGTGGGGAAGAGAGGAGCTTTCCAGATTTCCGCTCGTCCTTGTGTGAAGAAATGCTTCCTGACATCAGCCTGAATGGACAGAACAAAAATTGTAGACGCTGGAGATCTGAAAGAAAACAGAAAGTACCGGGACAAGTCAGCATAGCTGGCAGCATCTGTAGAGGGAAAAACAGAGCAAACATTTTTTTGTCCAGCAACTTTTTGTCAGAACTCGGTGTTTACTGGAATGTTCACAGAAGGTTCTCTCAAAGATACTGCCAGACCTGCTGAGTTTCTCCAGCACTTTCTGTTCCACCCTGAATCACCAGGCTTAGAACTTCAATGTCCTAGAGCCTTGGCGCTACCCAGTCCCACTCTGAACAATCTTCCCCCCCCCCCCCCCCACCCCCCGACCAAAGGAAGTAGCTTTTCACCACCTTACCAAATTCTCTGTTTATTTTTAAACTCTTTAATTAAAAAATGATCTCTCAAGTTTCAAAACCAAGTGAAAACAGGCCAAGTGTATACAATCCTCTAAGCTACCTATGATGATGAAGGCTGATCATTGACTCCCTGCCTATAGTAGCAATGTAAAATCACCTAGAAAGCTACTCAGCTCAAAGGCAATTAGGGATGGGTAACAAATGCTGGCCCAGCTAGCAATATCCGCAAACCACAACAGAATACTGGGTGGTAAGAGGCAGTGTGGGTATTCCTAGCCAGGGATTTGCAGAAGACAGACCGGTTTCTCCAGCTTTTGTCTGTGACAGTACCTCCAAGTTGGAGGAAGGAACACTTCAAAAGTGAACAAAGAATACGGATAGAAATCGGAAACTTCAGTCAGTTCACACTGATAATTGAAAAACCTGAAACATTTCACAAGTCACTCACAGACAAGATAGAGGAGTGGAGTCATTCTGGAGTGTGGAAAGTATGCAGGATTTCTGTGGGTTCCTCATCCACCCCTTGTTTTTTTTATTTATAGTACATATATCTCAAACTGCTGATTGACAACTGTCCATTTAACCAAGTGTGGCATCAAGGAACCCTAGCAAATTTGGAGACAATGGGAAGGAGAAGGAAATTTCTTTGCTGGTTGGCATCAAAGAAAGTTGTGGGTTGTTGAAGATCAATCATCTCAGTTCTAAGACATTTCTGCAGGCATTCCTCAGAGTAGTGTTCTCACGATGTATGCAGCTCCAACAAGGTGAGCATTTCTTGCCCAACCCCCGTGTGGTTACAGCCAGACCAGATAAGGAATGAAGAGTTTCTTTGAAGGAGGGTCTAGGCCCGAAACGTCAACGTTCCTGCTCCTCTGATGCTGCTTGGCCCGTTGTGTTCATCCAACTCTACACCTTGTTATCTCCTTCTTCACACACAGCACATTTGTAAAAACGGATTAGTCACCAATGAGGCAACTGTGTTAACAAGGGGGCAGACCTCCAAGCTGGTAAAATTTAAACAGGACCAGCCCACAAAGAAACAATCGACGTAGAACAGAAACACACTTAGCTTGGGTTTAGGGACTGACCCACAGTATCTTCCAATACCAAACTCCCAAAGGAAATGACTCCAATGATGATGATCCGACCACACATGCCAGCTGTAGCTGGGCTACATCACAGTCCTGTCAAAGAAGACATTCTATAGTAACAGGCAAATAGCAGCACAGGAAGTGGTCACTCAGCCCATCTGATATGTTCCAGTTCTCTGCATTAATGAGGCCATGGTCCTACCTTCCTCAGTTTCAAAGTTTGTGTATTTTCTCCATGACAGATGAAATAACTTCAATCAATATCTGTAATAAACACAGAAACATCGAAGATAGGAACTGGAGGAGGCCATTCGGCCCTGCGAGCCAGCTCCGTCTTTCATCACGAGCATGGCTGAGAGTCCAACTCAACAGACTAATCCTGCTTTCTCCCCATAACCTTTGATCCCATTCACCCCAAGTGCCGTATCTAGTTGCCTCTTGAATACATTCCATGTTTTGGCATCAGCTACTTCCTGTGGTAACGAAGTCCACAGGCTCACCACTCTTTGGGTGAAGAACTGTCTTCTCACCTCCATCCTAAATGGCCTACCCTGAAATCCTCATAGCAAGACCCCTGGTTCTGGACACATCCACCCTTGGGAACATTCTCCCTGCATCTACCCTGTCCAGTCCTGTTAGAATTTTATAAGTCTCTACGAGATTTCCCCCTCAATCGTCTGAACTCCAGCAAAAACAATCCAAACCCAGTCAGTCAATCTCTTCTCATACGTCAGCCCCACCATCCCCAGGATCAGCCTGGTAAACCTTCGCTACACTCCCTCAAGAGCAAGAGCAGCTTTCCCCAGAAAAGGAGCCCAAAACTGCACACAATATTCTAGGTGTGGCCTCACCAAGGCCCTGTATAACTGCAACAACACATCCCTGCTCCTGTACTCAAAACCTCTCGCAATGAAGGCCAACATACCATTTACCTTCTTTAGCACCTGCTGCACCTGCATGCTTACCTTCAACGACTGGTGCACAAGGACGCCCAGGTCCCGCTGCACACTCCCTTCTCCCAATTTACAGCTCTTCATGTGGTAATCTGCCTTCTTGTTAAAAGCACTCCAATATCTAAAGTTTACTTTAAGATTAGAATACTTGCTGATGATATGGTTGCTACCAACTCCCACTTTGTAGGTGGGTTGCCAGTTCGATACTCAAGTGAGCTAATTTTAGACTTAGTTGCCTCACAGCAATGTAAAGTGGTCTTCAGTCTCCTGCTTCAATTTTGTAGCATTTACCAACCTCTCATTTCCTCACATTTCACAAAGAACTTTCAAGTTTTAAAAAGGTGCAGCATTAAGAATAAACACACACCCCGAAGGGCTTATAAGTAACTTCATTACCATCAAAGAGAGGAATCTGAAACATGCCTTTCAACTGTTACCAAATACTTTTGATTAAAGCTTTACAAAGCATCCAGGATCTCTCAGCGACAGGAGATTGGAAATAGCTCAAAAATGCCGACAATCGCTTATAATCAGGAACACGAGGTAAGGCAGCTAAATACCACAGGGAAATTCACTACCCAATGAAAGTAACTGACAGGATTGGGAGCAAGTTACCGAGTAAATTGTTCTAAGCAGAGAATAATACGCAAGGTTAAGTTGTCAGATGTATAGAAGAAACTAAATGAACAAAGTTCAAAGTACAGGAGGTTCCAGATAGCTGAACACAGCGGGAGAGGAAATGAAGCCAATCAACCAGTTTGTAATTAGCTAACATTGTACCCTTGAGATGGTGGTGATGAGCTACTTTCTTGAGCTACATATGATGTTGATTGACCCACAATGCTATTAGGGAGGGAATCCAGGATTTTGACCCAGTGACACTGAAGGACCAGCAACATATTTCCATGTGAGGATGGTGAGTGGCTTGGAGGAGAACTTACAGGGGGTGGTGTTCTCATGTATCTACTGCCCTCGTCTTTCTGAAGTGCTCATGGGTTTGGAAGCTGCTACTAAAATAGCCTGGGTGAAATTCTGCCGTGCATCTTGTAGATAGCACACGCTGCTGCTACTGAGTGTTGGTGGGGAGGGAGTGGGATGTTTGTGGATGTGGTGCCAGTCAAGCAGCTGCTTTGTCCTGGATGGTCTCAGGCTTCTTGAGTGCTGTTGGGGCTACACCCATCCAGGCAAGTGGGGAGTATTCCATCACACTCCTGCCTTGTGCCTTGTAGATGGTGGGACAGGCTTTGGGGAACAGGAGGTGAGTTACTCACCGCAGTATTCCTAGCTTCTGGCCTGCTCTTCTTGCTATTCAATTGACAAGTTCAGTTTCTGGGCAATGGTAATCCCCAGTATGTTGAGAGAGTGAGGGATTCAGTGATGGCAATGCCACTGAATATAAAGGGGCAATGGTTAGATTCTCTCCTGTTGAAGATAGTCATTGCCTGACTCTTATGTGGCATGAATGTTACCTGCTGCTTCTCAGCCAGACCTGAAATCTGTATAAAGGTTGTCCATTTAAGAGGGAGGCGAGGAGATACTTCTCCTAGAGGATTGTGAACTTTGGGATTCTCTATCCCTGAGGGCAGCAGAGCCATTGGATTAATACTATTTTAAGACTGAAAGGGTGGAGGGTTATGGGGTGAGGAAGGAACGTGAAGCTGAGGCCCAGATCAGATCAGCGCAAAATCTTACTTGTGGGGCCGAATGGTTTATTATACTCACACCTCCTGCTATGTTTGAGGAAGATTGGGAGATATGGCATTGGGAAAGGTGGCACGGTGGCTCAGTGTTTAGCACCGCAGCCTTGCAGCGCCAGGGGACCCAGGTTCAATCCCACCCTCGGGTGACTATCTGCGGAGTTTGCACATTCTCCCCATATCTGCGTGGGTTTCCTCCGGGTGCTTCGGTTTCCTCCCACAGTCCAAAGATATGCAGGCTAGGTGGATCGGCCATGCTAAATTGCCCGTAGAGCTCGGGGTGTGTGGGTTAAAGGGGGATGGATCTGGGTGGGATGCTCCAAGGGGCGGTGTGGATTTGGTGGGCCGAAGGGCCTGTTTCCACACTGTAGGGAATCTAATCTAATCTAAATCACATCAAATCAATTTGAATGACAGAGAGGCCTGAAGGGCTGAATGGCCTATTCCTATTTGTATGTTTTATGTATTTTCCTCGACGGCTGCCTCTGTTTTGAATTTTCTGCTCCAAAGAGCAGCATAAGCTGGGTTACTGACTATATATTCAAGGTAGAGTTAAACAGATTTATAATGATCAAAATGGAAGTCAGGGATCATAGGGAATGGTCAGGAGAGCTGGAACTCACTGCCTGAAAGGTTGAATCAGAAACTCACATCACATTTAAGCAGTAGTGAATGTTCACTTGGGTTGCCACTGCCTCCAGGGCTATGGACCGTGAAATGGAAAATAGGATTAATGTAGCCAGATCTTTCTTAACCAGCATGGACATGATGGACCAAATGGCCACTGTCTGTAATGCAAACTCCTTAGCCTTTAAAATGCAGTTGAAGCCACAAACTAATTTTACTGAATTGTCAATCAGGTGGCAAATGATTTACTCCTTTGTTCTATTCATACAAGGCTGCAGGAGACAGTTATGAGAATGTTTCCAGGGATGGGTGTCTTCAGTTATAATGGATAATTTGGAGAAGATTGAGAGGGGATTTGATAGGAGGTGTTCACAATCATAAGGGACCAGCAAAGAGTACAGTCATAGAGTTGTACAGCATGGAAACTGACTCTTTGAGCCAACTCATCCATGCCAACCAGATATCCTGTTTGCCAGCATTTGGCCCATATCCCTCTAAGCCCTTCCTATCCGTGTACCCATCCAACTGCCTTTTAAATGCTGTAACTGTACCAGCCTCCACCACTTCCTCTGGCAGCTCATTCCATATACACACCACTCTACATGAAAAAGTTACCCTTTAGGTCCCTTTTAAATCTTTCCCCTCTCACCTTAAACCCATGTCCTCTAGTTTTGGACTCCCCCGCCCTGGGGTAAAAGACCTTGTCTATTCACCTTATCCATACCCTTCACGACTTTACAAACTTCTGTAAGATCACCCTTTGCCTCCGACGCTGCAGGGAAAATAGCCACAGCCTATTCAGCCTCTCCCTGTAGCTCAAACCTTCCAACCCTGGCAAATTCCTTGTAAACCTTTTCTGAGCCCTTTTAAGTTTCACAACATCCCTCCTAAAGCAGGAAGACCAGAATTGCACGCAGTATTCCGAAAGTGGTTTTACCCCTCCTAGTACAGCCTCAACATAACTTCCCAACTCCTACACTCAATGCACTGACCAATGAAGGCAAGTGTATCAAACACCACCTTCACTATCCTGTCTATCTGCAACTCCACTTTCAGGGAACTATGAACCCGGGCTCCATAGTCTCTTTGTTCAGCAACACTCCCCAGGGGCTCACAATTAAGTGTATAAGTCCTGCCCTGATTTGTCTTGCCATAAAGGATAAACTAAACTGGACTGGCAGGGGGATGAGATCCTCAAGAGTAGGGAGGCAGATGCAAGGGTGGAAGGAGATACAGTAATCAGAAATAGCAAGTTGAAGAGACAGGTCAGGCTAGAACAGGACAGGGAGTGAGGAATGCCTGTTAGACTAAATTACATCTATTTCAATGCAAGAGGGCTGACAGGTAAGACTGATGACTTCAGGGTGTGGATAGGTGCATGGGGCTGGGATATTTTAGCCGTTACAGAAACATGGCAAAGGGAGGGACAGGACTGGCAGCTTAATGTACCAGGTTTTAGGTGGGACAGGTGGAGGTAAGAGGGGAGGGGGAGTTACATTTTGGATTAAGGGGAGTATCACAGCAGTAGCTGGAGATGAAATAACCGAGGGATCGTCCAGTGAGGCTTTGTGGGTGAAGCTAAGAAATAAGAAGGGGATGGTGACATTATTGGGGTTGTACAACAGACCCCTAAATACTCAATGGGAATTAGAGGAAGAAATATGCAGGGAGACTTGCAGGAGTTATAGGGTTGTGAAAAACCCACTGAAGTGGAATTTGTCAAATGTGTTCAGGGAAAGTTTCCTCAAGCAGTGTATAGAGGGTTCCACTCAGGGAGTGGCAAAACCCGACCTACTCTTGTGAAATAGGACAGGGCAGTGACTGAGGTGACGGTAGGAGAGCACTTTGAGACCAGTAACCAGAAGAGTCTGAGAAAGGGTCACCTGTCCCGAAATGTTAACTTGTTTTCTCCTTCACAGACGCTGCCAGACCTGCTGAGCTTTTCCAGCAACTTCTGCTTTCACTCCTGATTCACAGCATCTGCCGTTCTTTCGTTTTTTTTAAGCTTGCAGTTGATTGGAGCAGCTTGTTTGCAGGCAAAGGGACCTCTAGCAAGTGGGAGGCCTTTAGAAATGTGATAGACAGAGTTCAGGGTCTGTATGTTACTGTGCTAGTGAAGGGCAAAGTTGGCAAGTGTACGGGACCCTGAATGACAAGAGATACTGAGGCTTTGACCAGAAAAAATTCCTGCTCAAGTACAGGCAACTGGGATCAAGAGAATCCATGAAGGTATATAGGAGATACACAAATTCACTAAACAAGAAAATCAGGAGGGTGAAAAGGGGACACGAGATAGTTTTGGCTGAGAAGGTTCCGGTGAATCCAAAGAGATTTTTAAGTATATTAAAGGAAAAAGAATAACGAGAGAGAGAATAGGATCCCTCGAGGAACAAAATGAACACATACGTGTGCAACTGCAGGAGATGGGCAAGGTCCTCAATGAATACTTTAGATTAGATTACCTATAGTCTTCTCCTCCGTTTACTGTGGAGAAGACTTGGGAACTTGGGGAAGTTAGTGGCAATATCTTGGGAACAGTCCATATCATAGTAGAGGTAGTGTTGGACATTTTAGAATGTACGAAGGTGGAAAAAACATGGAAAAATAGAAGATAGGAGCAGGAGGAGGCCATTCAGCCCTTTGAGCCTGCTCCGCCATTCATCACGATTATGGCTGATGGTCTGACTCAATACCTAATCCTGCTTTCTCCCCATGACCTTTGACCCCATTCACCCACAAGTGCTATATCTAGTCACAATAAAAACCAAAAGAACTGCGGATGCTTTAGATCAGGAACAAAAACAAAGTTGCTGGTCTTTCATCAGTTCCGAGGAAGGGTCACTGCAGCTGAAACATTAACTCTGTTTTCTCCTTCACAGTTGCTGCCAGACCTGCTGAACTTTTCCAGCAACTTTGTTTTTGTTCCAATATCTAGCCGCCTTGTGAATACATTCAATGTTTTGACATCAACTATTTCCTGTGATAATGAATTCCACAGGTTCACCACTCTCTGGATGAAGAAATGTCTCCCCATCTTCTTCCTAAATGGTTTACCCTGAACCCCCAGACTGTGACCCCTGGTGGACATACCCACCATCAGGAACATCCTCCCTGCATCTACCCTGTCTAGTCCTGTTAGAATTTTACAAGTGTCTATGAGATCGCCCCTCATTCGCCTCAACTCCAGCAAAAATAACCTCAACCCAGTCAATCTCTTCTCATACGTCAGTCTCATCCTCCTCAGAATCAGCCTGGTAAACTTTCGCTGCACTCCCTCAAGAGCGACAGCATCCTTCCTCAGAAAAGGAGACCAAAACAGCACACAATATTCCAGGTGTGGTCTCACCAAGGCCCTGTGTAGCTGCAACAACACATTCCTGCTCTTGTACTCGAAACCTCTCACAATGAAGGCCAGCACACCATTTGCCTTCTTTACCGCCTGCTGTACCTGCATGCCTACCTTCAGCCATTCAGGTAGAAATCTGCCTTCTTGTTTTTGCTTCTGAAGTGAATAATCTCATATTTATCCAAATTATACTGCGTCAGCCATTGACTTGCTCACTCACCCAATCTGTTGAGATCATGCTGAAGGATCTCTGCATCCTCGTCATAGTTCACCCTCCCACCCAACTTGGTATCATCTGCAAACTTGGAGATGTTACATTTTGTTTCCTCATCCAAATCATTAATATATATTGTGAATGGCCAGGGTCCCAGCACTGATCGCTGTGGCACCCCACTAGTTATTGCCTGTCAATTTGAAAAGGACCCATTAATTCCTACACTTCGTTTCCACTCTGCCAGCTAGTCTCTTGTCCGTCTCAAAACATTTCGCACTTGAGTATTGTGCTCAGTTTTGGTCACCTTGCTATAGGAAGGATGTTATTAAACAGGAAAGCGTGCAAAAGAAATTTACAAGAATGTTGCCAGGATGCAAGGGACTAGGTTATAGGGAGAGGTTGAACAGGTTAGGACCTTTTTTCTTTAGAGCGTAGAAGACTAAGCGGGGGGAATCTTATACAAGTGTATAAGATCATTCAGCATGGAGAGGGTCATGCACTCAGTGTTTTCCCCAGGGTTGGAGAATCGAGGGTTAGAGGGCATAAGTTTATGATAAGAGGGGAAAGAATGCATGGGAACCTCTGAGGGGCAACTTCTTTTTTTACATACAGGCTGGTACAGTGGCAGGGGGATGGGAACCAAATATTGGACAGAAAAGAGGTAGAAACGAAAGCCTGTAGGGAACTAGATAATGGAGTCAGTGTGACTAAAGGGAAGAGTAGTCGGGGAGCAGATGATGAACACAAAGGGACAGGTGGTCTGAGATGCATTTATTTTAATGCGAGAAGTGTAGTAGACAAGGCAGATGAGCTTAGGGCTTGGATCGGTACCTGGAGGTATGATGATATTGCTATTACTGAAACTTGGTTGAGGGAAGGGCATGACTGGCAACTAGTTGTCCCAGGATATCAGGGTAATAAAATGTGAGGCTGGATGAACACAGCAGGCCAAGCAGCATCTCAGGAGCACAAAAGCTGATGTTTCGGGCCGAGACCCTTCATCAGAGAGGGGGACGGGGTGAGGGTTGTGGAATAAATAGGGAGAGAGGGGGAGGTGGACCGAAGATGGAGGGAAAAGAAGATAGGTGGAAAGGAGAGTATAGGTGGGGAGGTAGGGAGGGGCACCTAAACAGGCCCCAAACCCCACCTCTTCCTCCGTTACATTGATGACTGTATCGGCGCCGCCTCTTGCTCCCCAGAGGAGCTCGAACAGTTCATCCACTTCACCAACACCTTCCACCCCAACCTTCAGTTCACCTGGGCCATCTCCAACACATCCCTCACCTTCCTGGACCTCTCAGTCTCCATCTCAGGCAACCAGCTTGTAACTGATGTCCATTTCAAGCTCACCGACTCCCACAGCTACCTAGAATACACTTCCTCCCACCTACCCTCCTGCAAAAATTCCATCCCCTATTCCCAATTCCTCCGCCTCCGCCGCATCTGCTCCCACGATAAGACATTCTACTCCCGCACATCCCAGATGTCCAAGCTCTTCAAGGACCGCAACTTTCCCCCCACAGTGATCGAGAACGCCCTTGACCGCATCTCCCGTATTTCTCGCAACACATCCCTCACACCCCGACCCCGCCACAACCGCCCAAAGAGGATCCCCCTCGTTCTCACGCACCACCCCACCAACCTCCGGATACAATGCATCATCCTCCGACACTTCCGCCATCTACAATCTGACCCCACCACCCAAGACATTTTTCCATCCCCACACCTGTCTGTTTTCCGGAGAAACCACTCTCTCCGTGACTCCCTTGTTCGCTCCACACAGCCCTCCAACCCCACCACACCCGGCACCTTCCCCTGCAACTGCAGGAAATGCTACACTTGCCCCCACACCTCCTCCCTCACCCCTATCCCAGGCCCCAAGATGACATTCCACATTAAGCAGAGGTTCACCTGCACATCTGCCAATGTGGTATACTGCATCCACTGTACCCGGTGTGGCTTCCTCTACATTGGGGAAACCAAGCGGAGGCTTGGGGAAACCAAGCGGAGGCTTGGGGACTGCTTTGCAGAACACCTCCGCTCAGTTCGCAACAAACAACTGCACCTCCCAGTCGCAAACCATTTCCACTCCCCCTCCCATTCTTTAGATGACATGTCCATCATGGGCCTCCTGCAGTGCCACAATGATGCCACCCGAAGGTTGCAGGAACAGCAACTCATATTCCGCCTGGGAACCCTGCAGCCCAATGGTATCAATGTGGACTTCACCAGTTTCAAAATCTCCCCTTCCCCCACCGCATCCCTAAACCAGCCCAGTTCGTCCCCTCCCCGCACTGCACCACACAACCAGCCCAGCTCTTCCCCTCCACCCACTGCATCCCAAAACCAGTCCAACCTGTCTCTGCCTCCCTAACCGGTTCTTCCTCTCACCCATCCCTTCCTCCCACCCCAAGCCGCACCCCCATCTACCTACTAACCTCATCCCACCTCCTTGACCTGTCAGTCTTCCCTCGACTGACCTATCCCCTCCCTACCTCCCCACCTATACTCGCTCCACCTATCTTCTTTTCTCTCCATCTTCGGTCCGCCTCCCCCTCTCTCCCTATTTATTCCAGAACCCTCACCCCATCCCCCTCTCTGATGAAGGGTCTAGGCCCGAAACGTCAGCTTTTGTGCTCCTGAGATGTTGCTTGGCCTGCTGTGTTCATCCAGCCTCACATTTTATTATCTTGGATTCTCCAGCATCTGCAGTTCCCATTATCTCTGTCCCAGGATATCAATGCTTCAGGCGGGATAGAGAGGGAGGTAAAGGGCGTGGAGGAATTGCAGGAATGGTCAAAGACGATATCACAGCCGCACTGAAGGAGAGCCCCGTGGAAGACTCAAGCAGTGAGGCAATATGGGTAGAACTCAGAAATAGGAAGGATGCAGTAACAATGTTGGGGCTGTACTACAGGCCTCCCAACAGCGAGTGTGAGATAGAGGTACAAATATGTAAACAGATAATGGAAAGGTGTAGGAGAAACAGGGTGGTGGTGATGGGAAATTTTAATTTTCCCAACATTGACTGGGATTCACTCAGTGTTAGGGGTCAAGACGGAGCAGAATTTGTAAGGTGTGTCCAGGAGGGTTTTCTAGAGCAGTATGTATGCAGTCCAACTCGGGAAAGGGCCATACCGGACCTGGTGCTGGGGAATGAACCCGGCCAGGTGGTTGATATTACAGTAGGGGACTACTTTGGAAATAGCAACCACAATTCCGTAAGTTTTCCAATACTCATGGACAAGGATAGGAGTGGTCTTAAAGGAAGAGTACTAAACTGGGGGAAGGCCGACAATACCAAGATTCAGCAGGATCTGAGGAATGTAGATTGGGAGAAACTGTTTGAAGGTAAATCCACATTTGATATGTGGGAGGCTTTTAAGGAGAGGTTAATTAGTGTGCAGGAGAGACAGGTTCCTGAGAAAATGAGGAATAGAAATGGCAAGATGAGGGAGCCATGGATGACAGGTGAAATTGTGAGACTAACCAAGAGAAAAAAGGAAGCATACATGAGGTCTAGGCAACTGAAGACAGACGAAGCTTTGCAAGAATATCGGGAATGTAGAGCAAATCTGAAACAAGGGATTAAGAGGGCTAAGAGAGGACATGAGATATTGCTGGCAAACATGGTTAAGGAAAATCCCAAAGCCTTTTATTCATATATAAAGAGCAAGAGGGTAACGAGAGAAAGGATTGGCCCACTTAAGGACAAAGTAGGAAAGTTATGCCCTGAGTCAGAGAAAATGGGTGACATTCTTAACGAGTACTTTGCATCGGTATTCACCAAGGAGAGGGACTGATGTTGAGGTTAGGGATAGATGTTTGCTTACTCTAGGTCAAGTTGACATAAGGAAAGAGGAAGTGTTAGGTATCCTAAAAGACATTAAGGTGGACAAGTCCCCAGGTCCGGATGGGATCTATCCGAGGTTACTGAGGGATGCAAGAGAGGAAATAGCCGGGGCCCTAACAGATATCTTTGCAGCGTCCTTAGACACGGGTGAGGTCCCAGAGGACTGGAGACTTGCTAATGTCGTCCCCTTGTTTAAGAAGGGCAGCAGGGATAATTCAGGTAATTATCGACCGGGGAGCCTGATGTCAGTGGTAGGGAAGCTACTGGAGAAGATACTGAGGGATAGGATCTATTCCCATTTGGGAGAAAATGGGCTTATTAGTAATAGGCAACATGGTTTTGTACAGGGAAGGTCATGTCTTACCAACTTAACAGAATTCTTTGAGGACGTGACAAAGTTGATTGATGAGGGAAAGGCTGTAGATGTCACATACATGGACTTCAGTAAGGCATTTGATAAGGTTCCCCATGGCAGGCTGATGGAGAAAGTGAAGTCACATGGGGTCCAGGGTGTGCTAGCTAGATGGATAAAAAACTGGCTGGGCAACAGGAGACAGAGGGTAGTAGTAGAAGGGAGTTTCTCAAATTGGAGACCTGTGACCAGTGGTGTTCCACAGGGATCTGTGCTAGGACCACTGTTGTTTGTGATATGTGTAAATGATCTGGAGGAAGGTGTAGATGGTCTAATCAGCAAGTTTGCTGATGACACTAAGATTGGTGGAGTAGCTGATCGTGAAGGGGACTGTCAGAGATTACAGCAGAATACAGAAAGACTGGAGAGTTGGGCAGATAAATGGCAGATGGAGTTCAATCCGGGCAAATGCGAGGCGATACATTTTGGAAGATCAAATTCAAGGGCGAACTATACAGTAAATGGAAAAGTCCTGGGGAAAATTGATGAACAGAGAGATCTGGGTGTTCAGGTCCATTGTTCCCTGAAGGTGACAACGCAGATCAATAGGGTGGTCAAGAAGGCACATGGCATGCTTTCCTTCATTGGGCGGGGTATTGAGTACAAGAGTTGGCAGGTCATGTTGCAGTTGTATAGGACTTTGGTTCGGCCACATTTGGAGTACTGTGTACAGTTCTGGTTGCCACATTACCAAAAGGATGTGGATGCTTCGGAGGGGGTGCAGAGGAGGTTCCTGGTATGGAGGGTGCTAGCTATGAAGAGAGGTTGAATAGATTAGGATTATTTTCATTAGAAAGACGGAGATTGAGGGGGGACTCAATTACTAGGGGTCATGAGTTCAAAATGAGAGGAGGAAAGTTTAAGGGAGATATGTGTGGAAAGTTCTTTACACAGAGGGTGGTGGGTGCCTGGAATGCGTTGCCAGCGGAGATGGTAGACGCAGACACGTTAGCGTCTTTTAAGATATATTTGGACGGGTACATGGATGGGCAGGGAGAAAATGGACACAGACCGTTAGAAAATAGACGACTGATTAGACAGAGGGTCCTGATCGGCGCAGGCTTGGAGGGCCGAAGGGCCTGTTCCTGTGCTGTAGGTTTCTTTGTTTCTTTGTTTGGTACGCGTATGGAATGAGCTGCCAATGGATGTGGTTGAGGTGGGTACATTAACAACATTTATAGAATAGAATCTCTGTAGTGTGGAAACCGGCCCTTCAGCCCAGCAAGTCCACACCGACCGACAGAGCATCCCACCCAGATCCAACCCATCCAATCTGCACATCGCTGAAGATTACGGACAATTTAGCACGGTCATTCCACCTAGCCTGCACACCTTTGCACAGTTACCCGAGGGTGGAATCGAACCAGAGTCCCTGGGGCCGAGAGGCAGCAGTGCTAATCACCGAGCCACCATGCTACTCTAAAAGGCATTTGGAAAAATACATGGATAGGAAAGGTTTAGGAGGATATGTGCCAAGTGCAGGGAATTGAGATTAGTGTGCCATGGGCCAGTTTGGGCCTGGAGGCTTGTCACCATGCTCTAGAACTCGAAAATGCAGCACCTCACTTTTTTAGACAGGGAAAAACATTTTTATTGGCTTAAGAGTTGACAACCAGGGGAAACTGGAAGGAGAAAGATATGAAGGCAAAATAATATTAAAAACAAATTTGCAGGAAATGCCTGAGACCACAGTGGAGGCATGTACAATGCCGATAATTATGTTCTGTGACAAAAATTGGGAAGAAATGAGCTACAGAAGATCTACTTGCTGGATGAGATAAACACAGCTTTGCTGCTCTGGCCAGTGAAATTACAGCATTTTGACCCCTCTACGTGAGCATATTTGTTCATTCAGTCAATAACAGTTTGGCCAAAGCAAAACCTCGAACTATTTCTTTGCCTGCTGCTGGGCTGGAGCTTTGCCTTTCGTATATCAGAATGTACTGTGGCCACAAAAGCAGGAAGAAACAGGCAGAGAGGAGAAAGGTGAAGTTTGGACTGATTAAGAAACTGGTACCAGGTATAATAAAATGCTGATAAAATATAGACTGTGCCCAGTACGTTCATTATCTTGGATTGATCTTCAGTTCAAAATAATAATTAAAATTCTGATTTGCTTAGAAAATCACAATCACTGTGTGGAAACAACTTTGATAAGTGCAGTGAAAACAGCAACCGTTGCTGGGTTTATGAACTGAAAGGGAGTTGCTTTAATCTAAAAGCATCCAAAATGAACGTAGTTTGCTCGAGCAACTAAAGCAAAGACAGGCCACGAAAAGTGCTGCTGCCACCTATCCCAGTATCGCAGTTTGTGCATCAGACGAAAGCAGCTGTATAAGAATCGCCTTAAAAGAACGTGGCAGCCGGGGCAGTGGGCATCTTTACCTGTGGTTTTAGAAGAGTTCAGATCATAGGAAGTATGGTCAATGAACCCAGGATGATTAATTAGTAAGTCCCTTACGTTGGGCTGGAGGCAAGGTCACCTTACATCATAATAGGAGCATGCTGCTGGTCACTTCGATATAGAAATATAGAATGCCTACAGTGTGGAAACAGGCCCTTCGGCCCAACAAGCCCACACCGAACCTCAGAGCATCCCATCCCCCTATAACCCACCTAATCTACACCTCCCTGAACACTACAGGCAATTTAGCATGGCCAATTGATGAAGGGTCTTGGCCCGAAACGACAGCTTTTGTGCTCCGGAGATGCCGCTTGGCCTGCTGTGTTCATCCAGCTCCACACTTTGTTATCTTGGATTCTCCAGCATTTGCAGTTCCCATTATCTCTCCCCACCTACCCTGCACATCGTTGGACTGAGGGAGGAAACTGGAGCACCCAGAGGAAACCCACGCAGACACAGGGAGAATGTGCAAACTCCACGCAGTCGCCTAAGCCCCGGTCCCTGGTGCTGTGAGGCAGCATTGCTAACCACTGAGCCGCCCATCACTTAGGGGGTCAGTACTTCACAAGGAGCCCATCACTATCCGTTGCATCATTGCACCATTGGACAACGCGATTAACAAGGCCCAGCACACAGTGAAAGAAGGTCAGCTGAGCCATGCCACAGTGAAGAGTGTACCATGCCAGGAAATGCCGCAGGCAGGCAGCCCAGGAGGAGACTGCAGTATAACTTAATGAGATTACACGCAACACAGCACAACTGTTTCGGGAGCAGATGGGAAAAAAAAAATCGCACAAGTGATATGATTTCTAAGGCTGAAACTTCACAGGGGAATGACCAAAATGAACGTAGTTTGCTCGAGCAACTAAAGCAAAGACAGACCACCAAAAGTGCTGCTGCCACCTATCCCAGTATCGCAGTTTGTGTATCAGGCGAAAGCAGCTACCTCCGGGAGTATCACACCGGAACCAAATACTTAGTCTGATACTCAACTCGCATAGTTGCCCAGCAGTATCTTCTACCTCACTGCTAAACAGCTCTAACTACTCAATCAAGCCAATGGAAGACGGGAAGGATGTACTGTTGGGTGTTTCTCTTCAAGTGAATACTCCAGAGATAGTTTCTCCCTGTGAGAACTTGTATACACTCAATATTTAGCTTAGGGACTGAGGTACAGCAGTAACTTTACATCATAATGGGTAATGTGCTAAATATTTTGCTGTCGTCACCTAACTGCTTAAAGAATAAAGACAAGACACCCACCAAGTACCACCTTTGTAATGGACACTGATGGCGTGATGCAATGCAAGCTTCACATTCTTCTCTGTCTGTACAGACAGACATCGTGCAGACTTCCAGTAACACAACAGATATACCAGGCAAGTCTGCTCACACTGCTTTTTTGTAAGTAAACATGTAAGAAAAACTAAAACTAGCACACTGCATTTAGACTATTGTAAACCCTGGCTGTGACTCTGAAAAGCCAGGGTGGAGTTATATAGAAGTGGAGGCTACATTGCTTTATCCATGATTACAAATTCAGAAGATTGTTAGGCCCAGCTCCAACTGCGTATAATTAGAAATGGCCACACAGCCTCGCGATCTCTGTCCCACCCCCTCCAAACCTTCTGGGCACCATCAAAAGGCAACAGTTAGCTATTCCAAAACAGAAAGCAAAATGAGTGGGGATGGAGACAGTAAAGGTGAGTGTGGGTGGGGAGTTAGGGTGGAGATGGGTCAGTCCAGGGAGGACGGACAGGTCATGGGGGCGGGATGGCCATGAGTACCCGCATGGGCCCAAGCTTGGCCTGCCTCTTTGCCAGACACGTGGAACAATCCCTCTTCTACAGCTACACTGGCTCTAAACCCCACCTCTTCCTCCATTACATTGATGACTATCAGCGCCACCTCGTGCTCCCACTAGGAGCTTGAACAGTTCCTCCACTTCACTAACACCTTCCATCCCAATCTTAAGATCACCTGGACCATCTCTGATACCTCTCTCTCCTTCCTGAACCCCTCTGTTTCCATCTCTGGCAACCGATATCCATTTCAAGCCGACCGACTCCCACAGCTATCTAGGATACACCTCCTCCCACCCACCTTCCTGCAAAAAAATGTCATCCCCTATTCCCAGTTCTTTCACCTCTGCCACATCTCCTGCCAGGATGAGGCATTCCACTCCCGAACATCTCAGATGTCCTCATTTTCAAGGACTGCAACTTCCCCCTCCCCCCCTCAGCGAGAATGACCTTGACTGTGTCTCCTGGCATTTCCCACAACTCATCCCCTCACGCTCCCTCCCCGCAATAACAACCAAAACAGAATTTCCCTCGTCCTCATGTACCACTCCACCAACCTCCGGATCCAACGCATCATCCTCCAACACTTCCGCCATCTGCAGTCCGACCCCACCGCCAAAGACATTTTTCCCTCCCTGCCCTTATCTGCTTTCCAGAGGGACTCCTCTCTCTGGGACTCTCTTGTTCGCTCCACACTACCCTCCAGCCCCACCACACCCAGCACCAACCCCTGCAACCGCAGGAAATGCTACACTTGCCCCCACACCTCCTCCCTCACCCCTATCCCAGGTCCCAAGAAGACTTTCCACATCAAGCACATGTTCACCTGCACATCTGCCAATGTGGTATACTGCATCTGCTGTTCCCATTGTGGCCTCCTCTACATCAGGGAAACCAAGCGGAGGCTTGGGGACCACTTTGCAAAACACCTACACTCGGTTCACACTAAACAAGTGCACCTCCCAGTCGCAAACCAGTTCAATTCCCCCGCCCATTCCTCAGATGACATGTCCATCCTGGGCCTCCTGCAGTGCCAAAACGAAGCCACCTGAAGGTTGCAGGAACAGCAACTCATATTCCACTTGGGAACCCTGCAGCCCAGAGATATCGATGTGGACTCACAAGCTTCAAAATCTCTCCTCCCCCACCACATCCCAAAACCAGCCCAGCTTGTCCCCGCCTCCCTAACCTGTTCTTCCTTCCACCTCAAGCCCCACCTCCATCCCCTATCTACTGACCTCAATCCACCCCTTTGACCTGTCTGCCCTCTGTGGATAAATTGGGATAAACCTAATGGAAGGGGCATTAGAATTTTTAAATTTGACCTATTTTTCTAATCAATGTGTTCAGAGATGTTATTACAAACCACTGTAGCAGGTGGGACTTGAACCCAGGCTCCTAAGTTCAGGGATAGGGATAGGAATTAGAATTTAGTGTATTTAAACTGTTCAGTTCATCTGCAATATTTAAAACGAGTAGCTTATACAAGATTTTCAGAGGGAATTGAGATGTTTTATTTGGATCATGGAGATCAGTTGAGATGACTGATTTTTGATGCTGAGGGATATTTAGGACTACATGAAGACATCAATGGCCTGGTAAGATAGACAGGATTCAATAAATAATTGTAGCCCCAGCACCAACACCTGGCACTCCACTACTTACAGATCACCATCCTGAAAATATATGCTTTATCCCAAATCCATGTTTTATATTAGTTAGCCAATCCTCTGCCTGAGTTATAGGAGTTGCAATGTTATATTGAGATAGTTCAGGACGTTGGCAAGGCCTCTTCTGGAGTACTTGTACAGTTCTGGTTGCCCTGCTATAGGAAGGATATTATTAAACTGGAGTGGGTTCAGAAAAGATTTACCAAGATATTACCAGGAATGGAGGGCTTGTGGTTTAAAGATAGGCTGGGGCTTTTTTTCGCTGGACCATTGGAGATTGCTGGGGGGATGGAGTGACCTTGAAGAAGTTTATATGATAACGAGGGACATAGGTAAGGTGAATAATAAAGGTCTGTTCTCTGGGATGGGAGAGTTCAAAACTAGAGGGACATGTTTTTAAAATGAGAGAAAGATTTAAAAAGGATGAGAGGGGGAAACCTTTTTTAAAAAAGGGAAGAGTGACATGTGTGTGGAATGAATGTCCAGAGAAAGTGGTGGTTGCAGGTACAGTGACAACATTAAAACGACATTTGATTAAGTTCATGAATAGGAAAGGTTTGATATAGTAACATACTCAGCACTCACTACACAGGAAGGGAACTAATCCCATAACCCCAAACCTCAAACCCGCTTAGGGTCAGTCGAACATAATTTTTTATTCAATCACGTGATGTCTAGGTCAGCATTTATTGCCCATCCCTAATTGCCCAGAGGGTAGTTAAGAGTCACCCACATTGCTGTGTGTCTGGAGTCACATGTAAGCCAGGCCAGGTAAGGATGGCAGTTTCCTTCCTAAAGGACATTAGTGACCCAGATGGGTTTTTCCAACAATCAATTCATGGTCATCATTAGACTCTTAATGCCAGATTTACACTGAATTCAAATTGCACCATCTGCTGTGGAGGGATTTGAACCTGCGTCCCCCAGCACAATACCTGGATCTCTGGATTAATAGTGTAGTGCAGTACCACTACGCGACAGGCTCCCCCATAAATATGTGATCGCCCTCTCTCCCACTCACAATGCAGTGCTGTGC
This sequence comes from Stegostoma tigrinum, assembly GCF_030684315.1. Classification (NCBI taxonomy): domain Eukaryota; kingdom Metazoa; phylum Chordata; class Chondrichthyes; order Orectolobiformes; family Stegostomatidae; genus Stegostoma; species Stegostoma tigrinum. The sequence continues at coordinate 160,128,495 of NC_081355.1, forward strand.
AAGCACCACACAAGGTCCCCATCACTATGCGTTGTATCTGTATACTGTCTGGATTTGCACAGTTGGATTGTCTGGCACAGTTCAGCAGACTGAAGAGCAGGCAACTGAGCCATGTCACATCAGCAAGTGAACAAAAACTGCAAGCGCCGTAGGAGTAAGATGTGGAGGAGACATTAACAGTGGCAGCAACAGCAACACGCTCGACTGCACACAATGCAGAAAGTTTGCTCCAACCAGTACCAGCACTCTCCACAGGAGGCAGCCTGCAAATCGGATCCTACACTGAGATACAACAAAGAACAAAGAAAATTACAGCACAGGAACAGGCCCTTCAGCCCTCCAAGCCTGCGTTGATCCAGATCCTCTATCTAAACCTGTCGCCTATTTTCCAAGGATCTGTATCTCTCTGCTCCCTGCTCATTCATGTATCTGTCTAGATACATCTTAAATGATGCTATCGTGCCCACCTCAACCACCTCCACTGGCAACGCGTTCCAGGCACCCACCACCCTCTGCATAAAGAACATGACCTGCCACCTCTTGTACTCAATATCCCGTCCGATGAATGAAATCAAGCCGTATGCCTTCTTCACCACCTTACTGACCTGCATTGCCAGCTTCAGGGTACAATGGACCTGAACATCCAGATTTCTCTGTGCATCAATTTTCCCCAAGGCTTTTCCATTTATCGTATAGTTCGCTCTTGAATTGGATCTTCCAAAAAGCAGCACCTCGCATTTGCCTGGATTGAGCTCCATCCGCCATTTCTCTGCCCAACTCTCCAATCTATCTATATTCTGCTGTAATCTCGGACAGTCCCTTTCACTATCTGCTACTCCACCAATCTTAGTGTCATCAGCAAACTTGCTAATCAGACCATCTATACCTTCCTCCAGATCATTTGTGTGTATCACAAACAGTGGTCCCAGCACGGATCCCTGTGGAATACCACTGGTCACAGGTCTCCATTTTGAGAAACTCCCTTCCACTACAACTCTCTGTCTCCTGTTGCCCAGCCAGTTCTCTATCCATCTAGCTAGTACATCCTGGACCTCATGCGACTTCACTTTCTCCATCAGCCTACCATGGGGAACCTTATCAAACACCTTACTGAAGTCCATGTGTATGACATCTACAGTCCTTCCCTCATCTATCAACTTTGTCACTTCCTCAAAGAATTCTGTCAAGTTGGTAAGACATGGCCTTCCCTGAACAAAACCATGCTGCCTATCACTGATAAGCCCATTCTCTTCCAAATGTAAATCGATCCTATCCCTCAGTAGCTTCTCCAGCAGGTTCCCCACCACTGACATCAGGCTCACCCGTCTATAATCACCTGGATTATCATTGCTACCCTTCTTAAACAAGGGGACAGCATTAGCAATTCTCCAGTCCTCCGGCACCTCAACCATGCTCAAGGATGCTGTGAAGATATCTGTTAAGGCCTCAGGTATTTTCTCTCTCGCTTCCCTCAGTAACCTGGGATAGATCCCATCCAGACCTGGAGACTTGTCCACCCTCATGCCTTTTAGAATACCCAACACTTGCCCCCTCCTTCTGCCGACTTAACCTAGAGTAATCAAACATCTATCCCTAACCTCAACATCCGTCATGTCCCTCTCCTCAGAGAATTCCCTCCTTTGTCCTCGAGTGGGCCAACCCTTTCTCCAGTTACCCTCTTGCTCCTTATGTATGAGTAAAAGGCTTTGGGATGTTCCATAACCCTGTTTGCTAAAGATATTTCATGACCCCTTTTAGCCCTTTTAATTCTTCATTTCAAATTGGTCCTACTTTCCTGATATTCTTCCAAAGCTTCTTCTGTTTTCAGTCGCCTAAACCTCATGTATGTTTCCTTTTTCCTCTTTGCTAGTCTCTCAATTTCACCTGTCATCCATGGTTCCCTAATCTTGCCCTTTCTATCCCTCAGTTTCACAGGAACATATCTGTCCTGCACTCTAATCAACCTCCCTTTAAAAGCCTCCTAATAGCTAAAATGAAAAAGTGCTATGGTCAAGTTACAAAGCAAGGTTGGGTATCCAGTGGAGCTGCTGACACCTGTCTGTGTTTGCATATTGGGTGCTACAGAGCTATTATATCAAAGCAATATACTTCAAAGTTTTGCAGTGTGCCTTCTGTCCCATCCTACTGTCACTAACAGTGCATCCCATCCTCCTGTTAAACAGCTCAAAACTATTCTTCAGATACAATGCAAGACTGGGAGATATAATTGTACTGTTATGAACTCTGCTTCAAGTGATTAAACACCTTGTGGAATTTTTTTGCCAGGTGTGTCAATGCTCAACTTACTTGAAGGTGGCAATTTTTCATCATATTGAGTAACGTGCTAAATACTTTTCTGCCATTACATATGGTTAGTCAGGGCTTGGAGTCAAATTACATACCACACCACATTCCATGCACACGGGAAAATTCTCCCTGGTTTCCTGTGCCACTATTTGTCACTCAATCAACATGACAGAATGGATTATCTGGTGACTACCACATTGTTGTTTGTGGAAGATTGCTGTGTGTGAAATGGTTGTTGGGCTTCCTATGTTGCAACAAGTACTACTCTTTGGGACATCTTGGTGGCTAAAAAAAAAATGGGCTTTGTGATGTTCAGTTGTTTTAACGTATGTAATACAAAGGCAAGTTTAAATAACATATTATTACAAATTGACAAGGAGTATTCAGCACATCCAGCTTTATCAATTAGAATCAGAGTTGTACACCACTGAAACAGACTCTTCAGTCCAAGCAGTCCATAATTTCAAACTAAACTAGTCCCACTTGCCTGCTGCTGGCCCGTATACCTGCAAACATTTATTTATGCACTCACCTTTTCAACATTGTAAGTGTACCCACATCCATCACTGGAAGCTCATTCCACATACAAACCATTTTCTGTGTAAACAAAACTGCCCCTCATGTCTTTTTTAAAATTTTTCTCCTCTCCCTTTAAAAAAATGCTGCCAGTCTTGAAATCCCCACCCGAGGGAAAAGGTACCTGTCTTTCATCTTATCTATACCCCTCATGATTTTATAAACCTCTTTAAGGTCACCCCTCAACCTCCGATGCTCCAGTCAAAAACATCCCAGCCTATCCAGCCTCGCCTTATAACTCAAGCCGCCCATTCCTAGCAACATCTTGATAAATCCTTTCTGAACCCTCGCCAGCTTAATAATATCCTTCCTATAACAGGGTGACTAGAACTGGACACAGTACCCCAGAAGACGCCTCACCAATGTCCTGTACAACTACAACATGATATCCCAGTTCCTATATTCAAAATATTTGAACAATGAATGCAACAGTGCTAAACAACTTAACCACCCTGTCCACCTGTGATGCAAAGTTCAAAGAACTATGTACATTATGTTCTACAGCTCTATCCAAGGCCTACTTTTAATAATATAATTCCTGTCCTTGTTTGTTTTACCAAAATGCAATACCTCACATTTATCCAAATACTCTGCAGAGGGTCACACGGCAGCTTACCACCAGTAGAGACGAACATCCAGCTGCATCCAGCTTTGAACTTATTCATTTGGTGTAGGTAGACCCTCAGCACTCTTAGGGAGGGAATTCCAGGATTTTGTCCCAGCGATACCAAACGAACAGTGATATATTTCCAAGTCAGGATGGTGAGCAGCTTGGATGGCAGTGTTCTAGATGACAGAAGTTGGGTTGGGAAAGTCCCGTCTAAGGAGCTTTGGTGAGTTAGTGCAGTATATCTTGTACATTGTACACATCGCTGCAGTACGGCACTAGCTAAGATTTGAACATCAAAGGAGATGGTTTTGCAGGCGGGATTGTCAAAAACAAATGTTAGATCAAGATCTGATAGAGGCAATCATTCATCAAATTCTAAATATCAACAGTCACAGCATCAGGAAAGATTTTAGAGCATAATAGGAGGAAGACTTGCAGTTGGGAAACAGAAACTAGGTGTCACATCAGGATCTGAGAGTTGATCAACTTACTATGACTGGAATATCGTGGGACTGTGAACATGGAAGGATGTACCAATCATCTGGCCCATCAAGACAAATGCAGTTAGAACAGAGAGATGATGTGGTCATGAGGGGACTGTGGGAAAAGACTTGGATCCGCATTTGAGCTGGAAACACAGGACTCAGTGGGTCTTCATCTACGGCAGTGCTAGGAAGGTTGATGCCCACAGCGGGAATTCTTGGCAGTGGTGGGTCACTGCAGCAGGAGTGATGGTGCCCAGACGGAGGACTCTTGGCTGTTGTATGCCTGAACTGTGCTTGGTGGGGTCACCTTTGCTGTACCTGGAACTCCTCAAGGCTTAAAGATGCCTTGCAGAATCTCTGAAGCTGTGTATGAAGGTCCCTTGTACAGAAGATGAACTCTATTTATTTAATTTTGTAAAATCCTTTTTGCAACTCAAAATGGTGCTGGATTGCGGCAACAAAACACTAATCATTGTATCGTTCTAGATATGTGACAATAAGTAAATAATTCACTGTGCATCGGTGGTAAAGGGGGTGAATGTTGAAGACAGTGGATTGGGTGCAAATTGGACAGGATGCTTTGTACTGGACGGTATGAAGTTTCTTGAGTATTGCTGCAAGTATACTCACTCAGTCAAACTGAGCATGTTCCATCATTAGGTGTCAAAAAGGAGGAAACTGGATGGACCACCCAGTTTCAACCTAAACACTGAAAACAACAACAGGAAATTCAGAGATAGTAGGAACTGCAGATGCTGGAGAACCTGAGAGAACAAGGTGTACAGCTGGATGAACACAGCAGGCCAGGCAGCATCAGAGGAGCAGGAAAGCTGATGTTTCAGCCTAGACCCTTCTTCTATGTGCCACAGAGTCAAGGAGTAATACAGCATGGAAACACGCCCCTCAGCCCAAACTGGCCTATGCTGACCACTCAGCTAGATCCAATTGCCCACATTTGGTCCACATCCCGCAAAACCCTTCCCATCCATGTACCCATCCTAATGGTTTTTAAATGTTGCCATTGTACCTGCCATAACCACTTTCTTTGGCAGCCTATTCCATTAACACAACACTCTGCATGAAGAAGTTGTCCCTCAAGTCCTTCTCAAATCTTTCCCCTCTCACCTTAAACCAATGCCCTCTAGTTTTCAATTCCCCATCCCTGGGAAAAACGCTATATGCATTCATTCCATCTAAGCTCCTCATTTTATATACCTTAATAAGGTCACCCCTCATTTTCCTAAGTTCTAAGGAATGAAGTCCTATCCTGGCCAACCCCTCCCTATAACTCAGGCCTACTAGTGCTGGCAACATCCTCAAATCTTCCTTGCACACTTTCCTGTTTAACTATCTCTTCCTTCTACGGTGTGACTAAAACTGTGCACAATACTCCAAGTGCAGCCTCACCAACGACTTATACAACTGTAACATAACATCCTGACTCCTATACACAATGCCTCGACCAATGAAGGCCAGCATATTAAATGCCTTCTTCACCATCCTGTCCATCTGTGACGCTGCTTTCAACAAACTATGTACTTGTACTCCTGGGTCCCTCTGTTCCATAACTCTCCTCAGGAGCTTACCATTTACTGTATAAAAGTCTTATCTTGGTTTGACTTTCCAAAGTGCAACACCTCACACACTTACCTGAATTGAACAGCATTTACCAATCCTCAGCCTGCTTCCCCATCTGATCAAGATCCCTCTATAATTTTTGATAACCTTCCTCGCTATCAACAATAGCTCCTAATTTTGTACCATCCACAACTTTACGAATCATGCCTTGTACATTCACATCCAGATCACTTACGTGAATAACAAATAACAAAGGTCCCAGCACCGACCCCTGAGGCACACCACTAGTCACAGGCCTCCCATCCAAGAAACAACCTTCAACCGTCACTCTCTGCTTCCTGCCAGTGAGCTAATTTTGAATCCAGTTAGCTAGCTCTCCCTGGATCCCATGCGACCGAACCTTCATGACTAGCGTGCCGTGTGGGACCTTGTCAAAGGCCTTACTGAAGTCCACATAGATAACATCCTACCCTCACCTATTCTCTTGATTACCTCTTCAAAAAGGTCTAAAAGATTTGTCAGACATGACTCCTGTGCGCAAATCTGTGCTGACTATCCCTAATCAGACCTTGATTATTCAAATGCTGGTTGATCCTGTCCCTCAGTATCCTCTCCAATAACTTTCCTATCAGTGATGTCAGACTCACTGGCCTGTAGTTCCCTGGCTTGTCTTTGCTACCTTTCGTAAAGAATGGAACAACATTAGCTACCCTCCAGTCTTCAGGAACTTCACCAGTGGCTAAAGATGAAGCAAAAATCTCTGCAAGAGCCTCTGCAATTTCTTCCCTTGGGTCCCACAATGTTCGAGGACAGACGATCAGGCCCAGGGGATTTATCCAGCTTGGAGAAGCTTGTGCTTTCCGTCCTTACTCACAGTCCAAGTGAGGGCCTTACACATGCAGAATATAGAAAATGGGATTGGAGAAAGTAACAGTTAATGTGGTAAATTAAATGTAAAATCTGAGGGAAGAATGAGGGGAACACAGGAGTACCCACTTTCTGACTGGGAGGTATAGGAATGGGAATAACTCTTGGCTTTTTACAGAATTTATTGAATTAAGGGGACAGTAATGACTGATTCAAAATGGGTTGGTGACAGGGAATGGAAAGAGATGGTGAATGGCTGTTTGGATTGGAGGAAGGTTCATAGTGGGGCTCCCCAGGGATCAGCACTGAGACACTTGCTCTCCCTGATCTACATTAAACAAACCAGACCTGGGTACAGAGGACACAATGTCACAATCTGCAGACGGCAAGAGCTGAAAGCATTATGAACTATTTGTATGATAGTAGGACAGACCTCAACAAGATGTAGATGGAAGGATAGAATGGGCAGACACGTGGCAGATGAAATTTAATGCAGGAAGGGTAAACAGATTCATTTTGGAAGGAATGACATGAAGATTGGATTTGATCAGATTCCATACAGTGTGGAAACAGGCCCTTTGGCCCAACAAGTCCACACCGCCCCTTGAAGCATCCCACCCAGACCTATCCCCCTATAACCCACACACCCCGAACACTACGGGCAATTTAGAACGGCCAATCCACCGAGCCTGCACGTCTTTGGACTGTGGGAGGAAACCGGAGCACCTGGAGGAAACCCACGCAGACACGGGGAGAATGTGCAAACTCCACAGACAGTTGCCCGAGGCTGGAATCGAACCCGGGTCCCTGGCACTGTGAGGCTGCAGTGCTAACCATGAGCCACCGTGCTGCCCAACGGTGTGCAGGAGCAGAGAGAACTGAGTGCATATATGCAAAAATCACTGAAGGTTACAGGCAGCGGGAAATAAAGCATACAATACCCTCAGCTTTAATAGGAATGTAGAGAATATATGTCAAGTCATAGTAAGCCCATGGTAGAAAATATTACTGCAGCCTCAACTGAAATGGTGCGTCCAGTTCTGGGCAAGACACTTTAGGAAAGATGTCAAGGCGACAGAGAGATGTAGAAAAGATTCACGATATTAGCTCCAGGGACCTTAGTTACATGTTAGAGTAGAGAAGTTGGAACAGTCCTACTTGAAGGAGAGCTTAAGCAGAAGTTTGCTGGAGGGGTTCAAACAGATGAAGGATTTAGTAAGAACAGACAAAGTGCAGCGAAGGCAGGCACTTTTCAGAAGAGATTTAAACCAGCTAACGGGGGGGGGGGGGGAACAAAAGAGGGGAAATACCACTTGCTGAGTCCTTCTCTCAGAGAGAGAATGGATAGAATGGGCCAAATAAGCTCTTGTGTTGAAAGCATTCTAAGAAATAATTGAATGTCACAATAAGGGGGAAGAATTAGGCTATTTGTAGATGATGATGTTGATGACTTTCCTGACCTGTAGCTCCATCGATCTAAACTGTTTTCTGTACTTCTCAGCGCTGAACAAATCCACAGCAAATACTGACCAGAGCCAGACAGTCACAACATGAGCTGGGCCCAGAGAAAACTTTGATGTCCTTTTCGCCCTCTCTGTACGCAAGGATTCAGTGTACACACTAGATGCTGACTTTGCTGTTCACAGCCCAGGGGTGACAGACAACAGAAGCCGAAGATGTCGGAGCAAAATGAAACAGAAACCTTTAACTGCAATCCCAGTGTCTCCATTTTCACTATGCATGCGGGCAAGGACAGAATCCTCATTGATCGTGACACTGTCAAGCCTGGTAGAACAGCATACACTCGCAGTCCAAGCTTATCAAGGAAGATAGGCTCCTCAGTGAGCTATTGAGTAATTACAGAATAAATAGTTAATCCCCCTTCCCTCCCTGCCTTCAGGGGAGGTAGCTGCATGTCCTAATAAGGCAGCTTGATGTTGGTCACTTGGCTACCAGTACCTCACAAGGCATTCATCACAATGTGCTACATCCCTGCATTGCCAGGCACTATTGAGTCCAGACATAGCAAGACTGGGTGAAGGGTGGACAAGCAGGGTCAGGGGAGGCAACTGAACGATGGCATGTCGAAGAGCCCACAAATGCAAATGTCATGGGAAAAAGCGAGGAAGGAGAAAGAAGCGCCAACAGCGACACCAACGAAGGTCCCCTGTCAAAGCAGTTGTGCAGCTATGCTTCAGGCGATTCAAAAGCCCTACCTTCAGATCCAACAGGGAGACTTGTCTCTCTCGCAGAAATCGACAAGCAAGACAAGCCAACCGGTCTTCCCCAGGGCCATCCCAACTCTACCTGCTATATTACAAGCCCAAAAAAAGGCAGCAACGCAAAAGGAATATCTTCTCAAACTTAAGGTGTTAGGCTTGTATACAGATAGGTTGCCTTCCCGGATTCTCCAAGGCCAACTTTAAACTACGCTGCTTGTTGGAGGATGAAGTAAATAAAAGGAAAGCCCTGTGCCCAGCACCTCTCTCGCATTTACAGGCTGTGTCAGTCCTTGGGACAGGAGCTGCGGTGTACCTTAAGGGATTACTGGTAATGGGTACGTGCTTTCGACTCAGGGTGACTGATTTATGAAGACAGATTGAGTCAAATCCTATTTGACAGGATTGGATTAAGGGACTGCTTGTGACGAGCTGTTGGCAAATAAAGGGAGGAACATAAAAGGATCAAGGAAGAAAAGGAAGTGAGTTAGAATAGATTAAATAGGATTCCATTCCATTATAATTCTTATGTAGTACTCAGAGTAAGGGTATGGTCAATTATGCCCAAAGGACCTTCTTGTAACTAATATGACACCACTTTTTAATAAAGGAGCGAGAGAGGGAAAATGAGCAATTGTAGGCCAGTTAGCCTAATATTGGTAGTGGGGAAAAAGGCTGCAGTCAATAATTAAGGATGTAATAACTGAGCATTTGGAAAGCAGTGAAAGAATTGGACCCAGTCAGCATGGACTATCTAGAGGGAAATTATGCTTGACAAATCTGGAACTTTTTGACAATGTGACCACTAGAGTGAATAAGGGTGTATCAGTGGATATTGTGTATCTCGACTTTCAAAGGTCCCACACAAAGAGATTAGTAAGCAAAATTAAAGTTCATAGTTTCAGAGATACCACAATGATGTGGTTGGCAGACAGGCAGCAGAGAATTGGAATAAATGTGTTCTTTTCAGAGCAGCAGGCAGTGATGAACGGGGTGCTGCAGGGTACCGTGCTGGCACGCCAGGCGTTCGCAATATACATTAACGATTTAGACAAAGGAATTGAATGCAACTGCTCCAAATGTGCAGGTGACATTAAGTTGGGTGGCAGTGTGTTGTGAGGATGCGAAGAGGCTACAGGGTGACTTAAACAGACTGGTTGAGGGGACAAATACTTGGCAAATGCAATATAATGTGGATAAATGTGAGGTTATCCACTTTGGTTGCAAAAACAGAAAGGCAAATTATCTGAATGGTGACAGTTAGGAAAAGATGAGGTGCAACAAGAACTGGGTATCATGGTGGAACAGTCACTGAAGGCTGGCATGCAGGTGCAGCAGGCGGCGAGGAAAGCTAATGGCACGCTGGCCTCCATAGCTAGATGATTGGAGTATCGGAGTAGGAATGTGATGCTGCAGTTATACAGGGTCAGAAATCACACAACACCAGGCTATAGTCCAACAGGTTTATGTGGAAACACATGCTTTCGGAGCCTCACTCGTTCTTCAGTGAGACTCTGAAAGCTGACGTGCTCAAATAAACCTGTTGAGCTAGAACCTGATATCATGTGATTTCTGGCCTTGTCCATTTCAGTCCCACACCGGTAGCTCCACATTGCAGTTATATGGGGCCTTGGTGAGGTCACACCTTGAGTATTGCGTGCAGGTTTGGTCTCTTAGTTTAAAGAAGGACATTCCTGCTATTAAGGAAATCCAGTGAAGGTTCACTAGACTGATTCCCAGAACGGCAAGACTACCATATGGAGAGAGTCTAGATTGACTAGGCTTGTACTTGCTGGAATTTAGAAGAATGAAGGGAGGGATCTCAGATGTCTAAAACCAGATGGGATTGGACAGGCCAGATGCAGGAAGAATGTTCCTGCTGTTGGGCAAGTCCAGGACTAGGGCTCACGGTCTAACAATAAGGGGTAAGGTATTCAAGACTGGGATGAGGATGAATCTCTTCAGTCAGAGAGGTATAAACCTATGGAGTTTTCTACCACAGAAAGCTGTTGAGGCCAGTTCATTAGATAGATTCAAGAGGGAGCTGGACATGACCTTTGCAGTGAAAGGGATTAAAGGGTGCAGAGAGAAAGCGAGAATGGGATACTAAGATTGCATGATCAGCCATGGTCATATTGAATGATGCTGCAGGGGGGAAGGTTGAGAAGGAGGGGTGACCATGAAACTATTATTGATTGTTGTAAAAGCATGTCTGGTTCACTCATATTCTTTAGGGAAGGAAACTGCCATCCTCACCTGGTCTTGCCTATATGTGACTCCAGACCCACAGCAACGTGGCTGTCTCTTAACTGCCGTCTGAAAATAGACAGAACTTAGAAGTGGGAGTAATCCATTTGGCCCTCTGACTTTCCTCCCCCACTCAGTAAGATTGGTAGAAGTCTCAGCTTCACTTTCCCACCTGTACCCACGAATGCTTGACACAAGCAAGCCAATTCAAACAAAGGGCAATTAGGGGTGGGCACCATGATGGGATATGGATACCACTGGCAAGGACAACATTTGTTGCCCTTCTCTAATTGCCCTTCAGCTGAGTGGCTTCCCCGACCATTTTAGAGGATAGTTAAGAGTTTACCAGATTGGTGTGGATGTGGAATCACACGCTGGCCTTACCAGCAACACCTATACACCATGACAGAATAAAAATAATCTACAGTAGTTAGAATATTTTGAAGGAAAACCATGTTCTACAAAAAGATTGAAGTAAATGGATTTAGGGGCTGTTTTTCCTGGGGTAGTGGTGGGGAGTGTTGCATACACAGTAGTGTTCTCCTGGGGCTGATCAGAGGATTGCTGTCCTTTTGATATAATTAATGATGGGGTTGTGCGTACATGAGGTGAAATTTCAAAGTTCACAAATGATACAAGCAGACTTGTGAAGGCACAGGCACACGTGCATGGCAGGTGTAATTTAGAAAGAAGAAAACAAAATGACTTATTTATACCACAGTTAGCATGTCCACAGGCCATCCCAAAATGCTCTCCCAATGCTCCAGCAAAACCCAATGAAGAGATTCTTTGAAAGACTATTACTGTTGTAATGCAGGCAACACTGAAATCAATTTGCAAACAGCGAGTTTCCGCACACTGCAATAATGAGAAGTACAGCTGAATGAGGATAAATATTGACCAGGACATCAGGAAATGGGAAATGTGATTCTTTCCATACACCTGAGACAACTAATGGAATTGAATGTCTGATTTGAAAGACAACACTTCTGACTGTGCAGTGCTCCTTCAGTGCTGCCCAGTCTACCTAGATTTGGAGACAGCCATCACGTCACACATGTGAGGAGGAGTTTAGGGAGGAGCAACCTAAAGTAAACGGCACAGTTCGAAAAGATATGTATGAACAGAGACTTTGAGAGGATTGGGGAGGATAGCGGCTCCTGCCAAAATATTGTGCAGCATGGCCAGATTTCAGCACCTGGAAACACTAGCAGGCTTGGTAAAGAACATAGAACATAACAGCGCAGTACAGGCCCTTCGGCCTTCGATGTTGCGCCAAAGTGTGAAACCAATCTGAAGCCCTTCTATTCCATTCTACACTATGCCATTATCATCCATATGTTTATCCAATGACCATTGAAATGCCCTAAACTTGGCGAGTCTACTACTGTTGCAGGCAGGGCATTCCACGCCCTTACTATTCTCTGGGTAAAGAACCTACATCTGACATCTGTCCTATATCTGTCACCCCCCTCAATTTAAAGCTATGTCCCCTCATGCTAGCCATCACCATCTGATTTAAAAGGCTCTCACTGACCACCCTATCTAATCCTTTGATCATCTTGTATGTCTCTATTAAGTCGCCTCTTAATCTTCTTCTCTCTAATGAAAACAGCCTCAAATCCCTCAGGCTTTCCTCATAAAACCTTCCCTCCATACCAGGCAACATCCTGGTAAATCTCCTCTGCACCCTTTCCAATGCTTCCACATCCTTCCTATAACACAGCGACCAGAACTGTACGCAATACTCCAAGTGCAGCCGCACCAGAGTTTTGTACAGCTGCAACATGACTTCATGGCTCCAAAACTCAATCCCTCTACCAATAAAACCTAACACACCGTACACCTTCTTAACAACCCTATCAACCTGGGAGGCAACTTGCAGGGATCTATGCACATGGACACCGAGATCTCTCTGCTCATCCACACCACCAAGAATCTTACCATTAGCCCAGTACTCTGTATTCCCGTTACTCCTTCCAAAGTGAATCACCTCACACTTGTCCGCACTAAACTCCATTTGCTACCTCTCAGCCATGCTCTGCAACTTATTCTATGTCCCTCTGTAACCTGCAACATCCTTACACACGATCCACAACTCCACCAACTTTAGTGTCATCCGCAAATTTACTAACCCATCCTTCTACGCCCTCATCCAGGTCATTTATAAAAATGACAAACAGCAGTGGCCCCAAAACAGATCCTTGCAGTACACCACTAGTAACTGGTCTCTAGGATGCACATTTCCCATCAACCACCACCCTCTGTCTTCTTACAGCTAGCCAACTTCTGATCCAAACTGCTAAACCACCCTCAATCCCATGACTCCGTATTTTCTGCAATAGCCTACCATGGGGAACCTTATCAAGTGCTTTACTGAAATCCATATACACCACATCAACCTCTTTACCCTCATCCACCTGTTTGGTCACCTTCTCAAAGAACTCAATAAGGTTTGTGAGGCATGACCTACCCTTCACAAAACTGTGTTGACTATCCCTAATCAAATTATTCCTTTCTAGATGGTTATAAATCCTATCTCTTATAATCCGCTCCAACACTTTACCCACAACCAAAGTAAGGCTCACTGGTCTATAATTTCCAGAGATGTCTCTACTCCCCTTCTTGAACAAGGGGACAACATTTGCTATCCTCCAGTCTTCTGGCACTATTCCTGTAGATAATGACGATATAAAGATCAAAGCCAAAGGCTCTGCAATCTCCTCCCTAGCTTCCCAGAGAATCCTAGGACAAATCCCATCCGGCCCACGGGATTTATCTATTTTTAGACTTTCCAGAATTGCTAACACCTCCTCCTTATGAACCTCATTCCAGTCTAGTCTAAAGCCTGTACCTCATTATTCTCCTCGAAAACATTGTCTTTTTCCTGTGTGAATACTGATGAAGAATATTCATTTAGAGCAAAGAGGGCAACAGGAATTAGAGGAACAAATATGCAGGGAGACTGGAGAGATGTGCAGGAGCAATAGAGTTGTCAAAGTGAGGGATTTTAATTTTTCTAACACTATCGCAGTCCCAGTCTGCCTTAAGGGCTTAGACGGGGTAGAATTTGTCAAGTGTGTTCAGGAAAGTTTTCTCAAGCAGTGTATAGAGGTCCTACTCAGGAAGTGGCAAAACCCGACCTACTCTTGCAAAATAGGGCAGGACAGTGACTGAGGGGACAGTGGGGGAAGTGCACTTTGGGAATCAGTGGCCACAGTTTTATTTATTTTAAAACAGTTATGGAGAAGGACTAAACTGGTCCCAAGGTCCAAGTTCTACACTGCGGTAAGGGGGAATTTTGATGGAATTAAGCAGGAGCTTGTAGGAGTTGATTGGAGCAGTTTCTTTGCAGGCAAAGGGACCTCTAGAAAATGGGAGGACTTTAGAAGTGTGATAGTCAGAAGTCAAGTATGTGCCTGTGATAGTGAAGGGCAAAGTTGGCAGGAGTAGGGAACCTGGATGACAACAGATATTGAGGCTTTGACCAGGAAAAAGGAGGCAGCATGGCTCAGGGACAGACAGCTGGGGTCAAAGGAATTCCTGGAGGTATATAGGGGGTACAAGAGTTTACTGAAGAAGGAAGTCAGGAAGGCAAAATGGGGGCATGAGATAGCTTTGGCTGAGAAGATAAGGGTGAATCAAAAAAGATTCTTTAAGTATGTTAAAGGATTTAGAAAAACTAGAGAGAGAATAGGAACGCTCAAGGACCAAAGTGGACATGTGTTCGTGGAACTGCAGGAGATGGGCAAGGCCCTCAATGAATATTTCTCCTCGGTGTTTACTGTGGAGAAAGACTTGGGAACTTGGGGAAGTTAGTGGCGATATCTTGGGGACAGTCCATATCTTAGTAGAGGTGGTGTTGAAAGTATTAGAATTTAAAAATGTGGATAAATCTCCTGGTCAGACCAGATATGTCCAAGAGCCCTGCAAGGGGCTAGAGAACAAACTGTGGAAAAGAACCCAGAAACCAAGTCCAAACAACACTAAGCCAATAATTTGCATTTTAATTTTACAACTGCATCCCTTCAGTGTTGCTAGGGCAAAATCCTGCATGTGGGTCTACAGCGGGTCATGAAGGCAGCTCACCACCACCATCTCAAGGGCAACAAATGTTGGGACAGCCCCTAATGCTCACGTTGCGTGAATGAATTTCCAAAAAGTGATCAAAGGCTTCATCAACAAGGCAGGTTTTAATGAGTGTCTTCGAGGAGAGAGGTGGGGAGGTTTAAGGAGTGAAATTTAAGCGGTCAAGACCTGGGTAACTGAATCATAGAATCAAAGAATCTCTATAGTGTGGATGCAGGCCATTCAGCCCATTGAGTTCACACCAACTCTCCAAACAGCATCCCAGACCCACCCCCTAACCTATACCGCATTTCCCACCCTAGACACAATGAGCAATTTAGCATGGCCAATGTACTGAACCCACACGTCTTTAGACTGTGGGTGGTAACACACACAGACACAGGGAGAATGTGCAAACTCCACACAGACAGTCACCTGAGGGTGGAATTGAACCCGGGTCCCTGGCGCTGTGAGGCTGCAGTGCTAACCACTGAGCCACTGTGCTGCCCTCCTGAAGGACGCCTGCCAACATGGAGGTGATTAAACTAACCACTGGCAAGAGGCCAATGCAGATACCTCAGAAGGCAGTAAAATTGGTGCCGTTTACAGAGATAGAGTGGGATTTTGAATCAAGGACTGGAGTTTTGAAAAAAACCAAGGAAAAGCAGATGCTGAAGTTCTGAAACAAAAACAAACTGCTGGAGAAATTCAGCAGGGCTGGGAGCAACTGTGGAGTGAAAGCGCAATCAATGTTAACTCTGATTTCTCTCCACAGATGCTGCCAGGCCTGCTGAGTTTCTCCATTAATTTCTGTTTTTGTTGAGTGAGCAAAAGAGGGCCAGTGAGCACAGGGCTGTTGGATACTTGGTGCAAGTTCAGAAGCATGCCGAGTTTGGACGAAGTGTGGCTGATCTGCTAGTACTTCTCTTGGATGCACAAGGTTCTGGGTTCAGGTCACACACCAGAAATAAGGCACAAACTCCAGGTGGACTCATCACCACAGTGAAGATACCGTCCTTTAGATCAGAAGTTAATTTAGAAGCAAATGGACTTATTAGCGATAGGCAGCTTGGTTCTGAGTGGGAGGTTGTGCCTCACTAGCTTGATCGAGTTTTTTGGCCTGGATGCAATGGGCATTGGGAAGATGTGAAGATTAGCAGGAGAGACTAGGGCTGAGGGCACAGCTTTAGAGAAAAGGGAAGACCTTTTAGAACAGAGATAAGGAGAAACTTCTTTAGCCAGAGTGTGGTGAATCTATGGAATTCACTGCCACAGAAGGCTCAGGAGGCCAGGTCATTGAGTACATTTAAGACTGAGATAGATAGGTTCTTGATTATCAAGGAGATCAACGGTTATGGGGAGAAAGTGGGAGAATGGGGTTGAGAAACTTATCAGCCATGATTGAATGACAGAGCGGACTTGATGGGCTGAACAGCATAATTTCTGCTCCTATGTCTTATGATTGATGAGGGAAAAGCAGTTGATGTTGTCTACATGGACACAATAAAGCCTTTGACAAAGTCCCTCATGGCAGACTGGTACAAAAGGTGAAGTTACATGGTAATGGGGTGGACAGGCAAGGTGGATACAGACCTGGCTTAGTCATAGCAGCAAAAGGTAGCGGTGGAAGGAGCTTTTTCAGAATCGAGGGTTATGACTAGTGGCGTTCCACAGGGATCAGTGCCGGCACCTCTGCTGTTCGTGGTTGGAGAGGAATATAGCTGGTCGAATTACTAAGTTTTCAGACGATACAAGGATTGGTGGAGTTGCGGTTAGTGAGGAGGATTGTCAGAGGTTACAGCAGGATATAGATCCGTTGGGGTATCGGCAGAAAACTGGCAGACGGAGTTTAATCAGGACAAATGTGAGGTGTTACATTTTGGAAGATCAAGTACAGGTGGAAATTATACACAGTGAATGGAGAACCCTTAGGAGTATTGTTATACACAGAGTGATCTGGGTGTGTAGGTCCACAGATCACTGAAGGTGGCAGCGGAGGTAGATAAGGTAGTAAAGAAGGCCGACGGCATGCTTACCTTCATTGGAAGGGACTTGAGGATAAGTACAGGCAAGTTATGCAGCAGCTTAATTGAACGTTAGTTAGGCCACACTTGGAATATTGCATACTGTTCTGGTCACCACACTACCAGAAGGATGTAGATGCTTTGGAGAGGGTACAGAAAAGGTTTACCAGGATGTTGCCTGGTGTGGGGGACTTTAGCTATGAAGAAAGATTGAATAGACTGGGTTTGTTTTCAGTGGGATGCAGGAGGTTGAGGGGCAACCTGACAGAGGTTTATAGGATTGTGAATGGCATTTATGTGAAAGGCAAGACGCTCTTTCCCTGGGTAGAGGGGTCAATTACTAGGGGACGCGGGTTCAAGGTTATGGGGGGAGGGTGCAGTTTATAAGAGATGTGCGAGGCACATTTTTCACACAAAGAGTGGTGAGAGCCTAGAACGCGCTGCTGGGGGTGGTGGTGGAAGCAGATACAATAGCCACATTGGAGAAGCGCCTGGGCGAATACATGAAAAGGAAGAGAATAGAGGGATATGGATCCTGTAGGTGAAGACTGTTTTTGTAGGGAGGTGCAAAATTTTTAGCGCTGGTTTGGAGAGCCGAAGGGTGTGCTCCTGTGCTATATTGATTTTTGGCGGCCCCATTGGCTGGGTTGAGTGCGGGGGGGGGGGGGGGGGGGGGGGAGTTGCCCTCAGCATCTTGGACAATATCTCTCCCCTACTCAACATTAAGACCATCAGACCTTAAGAAATAGGAACTGGAGTAAGCTGTTCAGCCCCTTGAGCCTGCTTCACTGTTAAATCAGATCATCCAGATCCGACATTCCTCATCTACACTTTTCCCTGTAACTCTGATTTCCCAAAGGATCAAGAATCTATCAATCTCAGCCTTAAATATATGTAAGGCTCTGCCCCCACAGACCTCTGTGGCAAGGAGCTCCAAAGGCTGTTGGGAAGATGCTTCCATTGATAGAAAAGTCTAGGACCCGTGGGTACAGCCTTGGAGTAAAGGGAAGAGCTTTTAGAACGGAGATAAGGAGAAACTTCTTCAGCCAGAGAGTGGTGAATCAGATCATTGAGTACAATTAAGACCAAGATATATAGGTTCTTGATTATCGAGGGGATCACATGTTACGGGGAGAAAGCAGGAGAATGGGGGTGAGGATCTTATGAATGGCAGAGCAGATTTGTTGGGTTGAATGGCCTAATTTCTGCTCCAACGTCTTATGGTCTTCTGGACTCTCAATCCCCGAGAGAAGAATTTCCTCCTCATCTCAGTCTTAAATTGGAGCCTCATTATTCCGAGACTATGCCCTCTGGTCCTAAACGTTCTCACAAAGGGGAAAACATCCTCGCAACATTTACTCTATCAAACACCTTAAGAATCCTGGATATTTCAGTGAGATCATCTCTTGCCCTCTGTGGGAAGGTGCTATGTGCAGATTGACTGCTGTGTTTCCAACTTTACAATAGAGGCAACACTTCAAAAGTACTTCACTGGCTGCAAATCCTTTGACTGTGAGAGGTGCTACATAAATGCAAATCTGTCTTCAATGTGATAAAGCTAATGGAGGGCGGAAGATGGAAGATCAGCCAGGTCTACAGGGGAATAAAAAGACAGTACAATGCGCTCAGCTTCCTGCATCCATAGATATAAT
This sequence comes from Stegostoma tigrinum, assembly GCF_030684315.1. NCBI lineage: Eukaryota > Metazoa > Chordata > Chondrichthyes > Orectolobiformes > Stegostomatidae > Stegostoma > Stegostoma tigrinum. The sequence goes on from NC_081355.1 coordinate 160,147,128, forward strand.
ATATTCAACACCAAGATAACTCCAATCCAGGCTGCTGTCATTGGAGAGGAAACATTCACTAAAGGAACATACCACTCCCCAGTTTTCAAATCATTGTCACAACGGTGAACTTGGTAAACACACAAAAATCAGGCCGGAAAATAAACTATTGACAATATTATTTCAAATAAACACTACGTAATGCACACTATCACCAAACACGTCAGACAGAAAATCTTCTGCCCCCATTAAAGAACGAACCAAAATTATTTCAAACTGACCATTAGTTAAGCACCTACAAAAACTATAAACTGAGTCTGATTCTGCACCAACAGCTGATGGATAGCTGGTACAGCGCTTAAAGATACCACTCAATGTTTAGGACAGAGCCTCCGAGATCTGATCCCTGGTCTGTATGTAGTTTAGCCAATCTCACAGGGGGGCAATGCTAGTGTTGGAACTGGCCTCTTCAACTACTCCTGCAGTGGTAGGGCAGTGTGTGTTTCTGTACCTGTACTGTCACTGGGTTAGTAATCAGAAACCTAGGCTCGTGTTCTGAGGACACGAGTTTAAACCTCACCCTAGCAGCTGGGAGAATTAAAAGATGACTAATAAATCAAGAATACAAAACTAGTCTCTGTAATGATGACCACTGATTTTCATAAAACGTATGATGGTTGCCAATCTGGTTTCAAGAAGGAAATTTGTATTTAGCTAGTCTGGCCATCATGTGATCGACACAACTCTTTTCTTCATTCATTCGTGGGAGGTGGACACTACTGGCTGGGCCCAGCATTTATTGCCCATCCCTAGTTGCCCCTGGAATGGTGAGCTGCCTTCTAGAACTGCTGCAGTCTATTTGCTTTGGGTTGACCCACAATGCCCTTAGAGAGGGAATGCCAGGATTTTGACCCAGCAACAATGAAGGAATGGTGATGTATCTCCAAGTCAGGATGGTGAGTGGCTTGGAGGGGAACTTGCAGGGGGTGGTGTTCCCCATGTATCTGCTGCCCCTGTACTTCTAGATGAAAGTGGTTGTGGGTTTGGAAGGTGCTGTCTAAAGCTTTTTGGTGAATTTCTGTAGTGCATCCTGTAGATAGTAGCAGCAGTGTGTAGTGGATGGTGATGGACGGAGTGGATGCTTGTGGATGTGGTACCTCAACCAGCTGCTGTGCCCTGGATGGTATCAAGCTTCCTGAGTGTTGTTGAAGCTGCACCCATCCAGGCAAGTGGAGAGTATTCCATCACACTCCTGACTTATGCCTTGTACATGGTCAATAACCTGTGGGGAGTCAGAAGCTGAGTTACCTGCTGCAGCATTCCTGGCTTCTGACTTGCTTTAGTAGCCACTGCGTTTTGGTAGCGAATCCAATTGAGTTTCTGATCATTGATAATAGGAACTGCAGATGCTGGAGAATCCAAGATAATAAAATGTGAGGCTGGATGAACACAGCAGGCCAAGCAGCATCTCAGGAGAACAGAAGCTGACGTTTCGGGCCTAGACCCTTCATCAGAGAGGGGGATGGGGTGAGGGTTCTGGAATAAATAGGGAGAGAGGGGGAGGCGGACCGAAGATGGAGAGAAAAGAAGATAGGTGGAGAGAGTATAGGTGGGGAGGTAGGGAGGGGATAGGTCAGTCCAGGGAAGACGGACAGGTCAAGGAGGTGGGATGAGGTTAGTAGGTAGGAGATGGAGGTGCGGCTTGGGGTGGGAGGAAGGGATGGGTGAGAGGAAAAACAGGTTAGGGAGGCAGAGACAGGTTGGACTGGTTTTGGGATGCAGTGGGTGGAGGGCAAGAGCTGGGCTGGTTGTGTGGTGCAGTGGGGGGAGGGGACGAACTGGACTGGTTTAGGGATGCGGTGGGGGAAGGGGAGATTTTGAAACTGGTGAAGTCCACATTGATACCATTAGGCTGCAGGGTTCCCAGGCGGAATAGGAGTTGCTGTTCCTGCAACCTTCAGGTGGGGCATCATTGTGGCAGTGCAGGAGGCCCATGATGGACATGTCATCTAAAGAATGGGAGGGGGAGTGGAAATGGTTTGCGACTGGGAGGTGCAGTTGTTTGTTGCGAACTGAGCGGAGGTGTTCTGCAAAGCGGTCTCCAAGCCTCCGCTTGGTTTCCCCAGTGTAGAGGAGGCCACACCGGGTACAGTGGATGCAGTATACCACATTGGCAGATGTGCAGGTGAACCTCTGCTTAATGTGGAATGTCATCTTGGGGCCTGGGATAGGGGGGAGGGAGGAGGTGTGGGGGCAAGTGTAGCACTTCCTGCGGTTGCAGGGGAAGGTGCCGGGTGTGGTGGGTTGGAGGGCAGTGTGGAGGGAACAAGGGAGTCACGGAGAGAGTGGTCTCTCCGGAAAGCAGACAGAGGCGGGGATGGAAAAATGTCTTGGGTGGTGGGGTCGGAATGTAAATGGCGGAAGTGTCGGAGGATGATGTGTTGTATCCGGAGGTTGGCAGGGTGGTGTGTGAGAACAAGGGGGATCCTCTTTGGGCGGTTGTGGCGGGGGCGGGGTGTGAGGGATGTGTTGCGGGAAATGCGGGAGACGCGGTCAAGGGCGTTCTCGATAACTGTGGGGGGAAAGTTGCGGTCCTTGAAGAACTTGGGCATCTGGGATGTGCGGGAGTGGAATGTCTTATCCTGGGAGCAGATGCAGCGGAGGCGGAGGAATTGGGAATAGGGGATGGAATTTTTGCAGGAGGGTGGGTGGGAGGAGGTGTATTCTAGGTAGCTGTGGGAGTCGGTGGGTTTGAAATGGACATCAGTTACAAGCTGGTTGCCTGAGATGGAGACTGAGAGGTCCAAGAAGGTGAGGGATGTGCTGGAGATGGCCCAGGTGAACTGAAGGTTGGGGTGGAAGGTGTTGGTGAAGTGGATGAACTGTTCGAGCTCCTCTGGGGAGCAAGAGGCGGCGCCGATACAGTCATCAATGTACCAGAGGAAGAGGTGGGGTTTGGGGCCTGTGTAGGTGCGGAAGAGGGACTGTTCCACGTAACGCACAAAGAGGCAGGCATAGCTGGGGCCCATGCGGGTGCCCATGGCCACCCCCTTAGTCTGTAGGAAGTGGGAGGAGTCAAAAGAGAAGTTGTTGAGGGTGAGGACGAGTTCGGCTAGGCGGATGAGGGTGTCGGTGGAGGGGGTTTGGCTAGGCGGATCATTGGTTACTCTAAGGACGTTGATTTGGGAGATACAGTGATGGTAATACAGCTGCATGTTAAGTGTGGTGGTTAGATTGTCTCTTATACAGTATTAAAGTCATACAGCAAAGTAACAGACCTTTCGGTACAACTTGTCCAGGCCAAGCATGTTTCACAAACTAAACCGTTTGCCTGCATTCGGCCTTCTAAATCTTACCTATCCATGTCTTTTAAACGTTGCAAACGTACCTGCTTCTACCACTTTCTCTGGCAGTCTATCCTACACATGAACTACCCTGTGAGAAAAAGTTGCCCCTCAGGTCTCTTTTAAACTAAGTGCCACTCACCTTAAAAACATACCCCTTAGATTTGAACTTCCCCTCCCGAGGGAAAGAACCTTTGCTACTTACATCATCTATGCCCCTCATGACTATATAAACTTCTATAAGGTCACCTCAACCTCCTACACGCCAGTAAAAAATCTTCCCAGCCTCTCCTTGTAACTCAAACCCTCTATTCCCAGCAACAACCTGGTAATTCTTTTCCAAATCCTGTCTAATTTCAGAGTATCCTTCCAATAAATAGCAAGGTGACCAGAACTGGACACAGTCCTTCAAAAGTGGTGCTCACCAATGTCTTGTACAACCTCAACATGACGTCCCAACTCCTATACCCAATGTTCTTAGCAATGAAGGTAAGTGTGTTAACTGCCTTCTTAACCATCCTGTCTACCCGTGACACAACTGTCAACAAACTATTTATCTGAACCCCAGGTCTCTCTGTTCAACACTATCCAGGACCCTACCATTAACTGTATAAGTCCTGCCCTTATTTGTTTTACTCAATTCAGTACCTTGGATTTATCCAAATTCTTATTGGAAATGGTCATAGCCTGGCATTTGTGTGGTGAGAATGTTACTTGCCACTTGTCAGGCCAAGCCTGAATCTTGCTGCATTTGAACACGGACTGCTTCAGTACCCGAGGAGTCGTGAATGGTGCTCAACACTGTACAATCATCAGCAAACATCCCCACTTCTGACCTTATGATGGACGGAAGATCATTGATGAAGCAGCTGAAGGTGATTGGGCCCAGGGCACTACCCTGAGGAATTCCTGCACAGACGTCCAGGAGCTGAGATGACTGACCTCCCACAACCATGACCATCTTCCTATAAGTCAGGTATGACTTCCCTGATACCCACTGATTCCAGTTTTGCTGAGGCCTCTTGATGCCACACTCAGTCAAATGCAGCCTTGATATCAAGGGCTGTCACTCTCACCTCATTCTCTGGAATTCAGCTCTTTTGTCCATGTTTGAACAAAAGCTGTAATGAAGTCAGGAGCTGAGTGGCTCTGGCGGAACCGAAACTGGGCGTCACTGAGCAGGTTATTGCTGAGCAGGAGCTGCTTGATAGCCCTGTTACTGACACCTTGCATCACGTTACTGATGGTCGAGAGGAGACTGATGGGATGGTAATTGGCCGGGTTGGAATTGTCCTGATGTGTGCAGGACATACCTGGGCAATTTTCCACATTGTTGGGTAGATGCCAGTGTTGTAACTGTACTCGAACAGCTTGGCTCAGGGAGCACAAGTCTTCAGTACTATTGCAGAATGTTGTCAGGGCCCATAGCTTTTGCAGTATCCAGTGTCTCCGACCGTTTCTTGACGAGTGTGGAATGAATCGAGTTGGCTGAAGACTAACATTTGCGATGATAGGGACCACAGGAGGAGGCTGAGATGGATCATTCACTTGGCGCTTCAGGCTGAAATTGCTGTGAAGGCTTCAGATTTGTTTTTGGCACTGATGTGTACAGTTTTGCACTACCTTCTGAAAAACCTCTCCATTCATGGACAATTAGGGACAGGCAACAAAGTGGTTCACATGTGGAATGAACTTCCTGATGAAGCGGTAGATTTGGGTACAATTACGTTTAAAAAAACATTTGGATGGATACATGAATAGGAAAGGTTTGGAGCGTCATTGGCCAGGATCAGGCAGGTGGGACTACTTTAGTTTGGGATTATGTTCGGCATACACTGCTTGGACCGAATGGTCTGTTTCCATGCTGTATGATTCTATGACTCTATAAATGTTAAGCAAAAAACTGTAAGCAAAGGAGCAGACCAAACGCTGCCCTTGCTCAAAATTCCATAAAGGGACAAAAAAAACCTCAGGCAAGATTAGAACCTGGCTGTCATCTCAGGGTGCCCTGCCCACATAAAGCTCAGGCACAAAAAGGTCCCGGGAGAGGGCAGCCGATGAACATATAACATATAACATAGAAACATACAGCACTGGAACAGGACTGTGGAAACTTGACCAACAACCCCAACTTCAGGGAAGGAAGCCGGCAATCAACAAACTAATAGCCACTACTTAATGACCATAAAGGAGACAGAATACGGGCCAGACTGGGGACATACTGTATTCAAGTAGCTACAATACTGTCTTTGAGGGGTTTGGATTGTAGTCTTTCTTTGTAATAGAATGGAGGAAAGCCAACTGGTCAATCACTGACTGTGCACTCTGAATGACTACAGACATCCCCCAAAAGGGGGCACAACCGGAAGCCATTCAACGCATTGCACAAGTTCTTTGAAAAAGCTGCACAAGGAGTCACAATGGGACTGTGCAGTTAAGACCACAATCAGATCAACCATGATCTTATAGGATGGGACAGCAGATTCAAAGGGCCAAATGGCCTACTCCTGCTCCTAACTCATAGGCTGTACATCACCAAACTAATCCCTGGGAGAGCCACAAGCCATGAGCTGCTCCAAGCTGACTTCACATCTTCCTCACAATCCCTTCACAAAATAATCCTCGTGTTTCCAGCAGAGTTGAACCGTGGACTACTATCACCACACACAATCGATCGACATATTGCATTGCATTTCACCCTCTTCACCAGTTAGCTACTTGCTCGTGTATTTGTTCAGAGATGTCCTCATCACCTATATTAATAATCTTGCGTTTAATTTGCACTTGGGAATAATGTTACTGAAGTCGCATTTCACCTTTCAGATACGAAATAATTGGCTTTCAATATTTGAAAAACCCTTGCCCATCTGACGTAGATTTTGCAAACAGCTGAAGTAGTCTCGTGTATTGGCTTAATCCCCTGCCAAACTCTTCCCCTGGCGATAAATACAATGAGCAATGCAGAAAAAGTTAATACATAGATCCCAGGAGGCTCAAATACTGGATGGACAGATGGAGTAAATGAAATGATTTACTGTCTGGGATCTGGGCTCTCGGCTACTGTACCTAGACCTGCATTGCAATGGTGACTGCAGGTCATACTACAGCCAGTTTACTGTCTGGGATCTGGGCTCTCGGCTACTGTACCTAGACCTGCATTGAAATGGTGACTGCATGTCATACCACAGCCAGTTTACTGTCTGGGATCTGGGCTCGCGGCTACTGTACCTAGACCTGCATTGAAATGGTGACTGCATGTCATACTACAGCCAGTTTACTGTATACAGAAGTAACAGACATGGCACTGGATTCACTGGGCGCGAGATGGCACTGAGTCCACACAACTCCTTGTGAGCTCCCTACAGCAGATCTAACTTTAACATTTCTTATAACCGTTCTCCACTTTTAAACTTAAATTCTAAATTTGTAAACATTCTAATTCTTTTTGATCTGTATATCCTTTCCTCAGCCTGATCCACCTGTAAACAAAGCTTTTCACTGTATTTTAGTACACATGACAATAAACAAAAATCAATCTATTCAATGCAACTTCTAAGTTATATTTTTCTTCCTGTCATGTTCGGGTTTCGCTTCCACAAATGGCAGAGCAAGAGGCTAATCTAAGACACGTGCTGGTATTTTCAGTGAGGTGTCACTGAAAGGACCCAGTTAGCCTCACGCTCAGGCTCAGAAGCCGGATTAACATTCGGAAGCAGATGAACACAGTCGATGCAGCATATGCAGCAGCCTCTGCCAACCAGTTTTGGTGCTCAAAGACTGAGTCCACTGGCTTTGCTGATCCAGCTGCAATAATCACTGAATCGCAACGGTTACAGCACAGGTCGAAGCTATTCAGCCGCGCTTACTACACCAGCAAACTGTAGAAGCAACCTACCATACCTTTTCTTCATAACCCCACACACTCTCTTTTTACCATTAATAATGCAATTGCCTGTTGAACGCCTCAACTGAAGCCTCACACACAGTCTCAGGCAGCGCATTCCAGATCTTAGCCACTTTGTGTCAAAAAGTTTTTCTGTAGGGCATTATTGCTTCTTTCGTCAATCACCATAAATCTGTGCATTCCCATTCCCAATATGGGAAATTCCCCGGTTATGTGCAATCCGTAAAGAAAACAGGATAATTATCAGCAAAGTCACAGAACGGGTCACCAAATGACGCCTACTGAGCGACGCAGTTCGGGTTCTGCCAGAACTGTTTGGCTTCATACCTTACAATCACCTTAATCAGGCACCAGGAGTGAGATACACAGCCCTCAACCTCAATTCAAGACAAGCTGCTGTCTGACTTCTGATGGTAGCTCATCAGGAGTGCCTGCCATTGTGCAGGCAGCAATGAAGGGAAGTGCAGTCAATCCACATAGTTAAACTATATTCATGGGATGTGGGTGCCACTGGCAGCTACAGTTCATTCCCAGTCAATCAATTCAACAAGTGCATCTTGTGAGACCACTCAAGAGGACCACACTAGTTTGGGAATCAATTGCGGTAAACATTTGGTCACAACACTTCCACAATTAAACGTAACATTTCTAATGAGGGACAAGGACTCACTTCAGACCTTGCCCAGGATTCTGACATGGTGGTGATAAAGGGATGCTGAGCCACAAACATGATATGACTGATAGTGTGTCACTGATTCTCACACACATAGTTATTTAGGGAGGCAATGTGCACACAGCAAGACTCCACAAATAGCAATCTGATAAATTAGTGGATCTCTATGCAATGTTTCACATGAGATAAGCATTGGATAAACATCTAGGTGTAGCTTTATAATTATATGCTACTGGGCAGGCTCAGGCCAGCATGAGCATGAACACTGACAAACAACTTAGAAAGACAGCCTCGGAAAACTGAAGAGAGACACACAGAGATTACCGTGACGCTGTACAGTGCGCATCTCTTCCATCTTTTACAGCAGAGTCTGTAAAGATGTCTCCTACCTGGAAGGAGATGAGGGCAATTATGCACCAGCAATGCTCTGGCAATACAGTTCTGCTTCCAGGAGTGAGAGGAGAACCAGTCTCTTGCTCAGTGTAGGTGTTCCCTGATCAAATACACCGCAGACTCAGTTCACAAGTGTGCACTGCCAGTGACGGCTGGAGGTAGAGCAGGGTGTGGCACTGTTTACCATCATTGGTCAGATGAGTTGTATGACTCAATGGAAAAGTTCCTTTACAATGAAAGAAAACCTTTGTATAAACACATCATTGACAAGTTGAACCAATTGTAAAAGGCCAACTTGTTAAACAAAGGTGTCCACGTTAAATATGAACTTGTCTTTACAGCACCCAATCATCAGAACCCTCACAAAGGTAGCTGGGAATGGTTAAGACATACTGCTCTTCGAATCATAGAATTCCTACACTATGGCCACTCAGCCCAATTAGCCCACACAGATCCACGCCTCTGCGTGATCCCCGTAACCCTGCATTTGTTATGGCTAACGCACCTAACCTACACATTGCTAGACACCATGCGAAAATTTAGCATGGCCACTCCATCCAGCCTGCACGTCTTTGGACTGTGGGAGGAAACCCACCCAGACAAAGGGAGAACGTGCAAACTCCACACGGACAGTTGCTGGAGGATGGAATCGAACCAGGGTCCCTGTTGTGGTAAAACAGCAGCACTAACCACTGAGCCACCTCACTGTGGCCTCCAGCACATCCCCTGAATGAACTAAACCAAAAACAATCCACTCCACTGGGTTTATATGGGTGTTTATATTCCAAACATGCCTTTTTCCCTCAAGTAAGCATCAAATCTCCTCTTACAAATAGTAGCGCTCCCCTTCAACCCCTCCACTCAGTTTGACTTCAAAGGTTGACGAGATGTGGGTGAGCCAACATATCTTTAATACCAAGTTATCCTCAAGAAGGTGGGGGTGAGTTAGCTTCTTGAACCACTGCAGTCCATGTGCTGTAGGTTGGCCCACAATGCCCTGAGGGAGGAAATTCCAGGGTGTTGACCCAGTGGCAATGAAAGAACGGCGACATATTGCCAAGTCAGGAGGGTGAGTGGCTTGGAGGGAAACATACAGTTAGTAGTGCCCCTGTGTATCTGCTGCCCTTGTCCTTCTAGACATAAGTTTGGCTTTGGAAGGAGCTGTCGAATGAGCCTCAGTGAATTTCTGCAGCAATGGGATTCACTGCTGCCACTGCGCATTGCTGGTGGAGGGGATGAATACTGAAGTTGGTGGGCAAGGTGCCAGTCAAGCAAACTGCTTTGTGAAGCTTCTTCTGTGTTGTTGGGGCAGCATCCATCCAGGCAAGTGGGGAGTATTCCATCACACTCCTGCCTTGGGCTTTGTAGATGGTGGGAGACACTCCGGGGAGTCGGGAGGTGAGTTACTCGCCACAGTATTCCTAGCTTCTGGCCTGTTTTTTGTTTTAAATTCAATTGGGGGTGTTGCTGGCTTGTCCCTAGTTGTGTTTGAGAAGGTGAGCTGCCTTTCTGAAATGTAGCACGAGTGCTGTAGACACTAAGTTTATGTGGCAAGTCTAGCTGAGTTTCTGGTCAATGGTAATCCCCAGAAGGGTGATGGTGGGGGGATTCAGTGATGGTAATTCCATTGAATGCATTAGTTAGATTCTCTCTTCTTGGAAATGGTATTTGCCTTTGGCAAACGTTACTTGTCACTTTTCAGCTCAAGCCTGGATATTGTCCAGATTTTGTTGCATTGGAAACGGACTCCTTTAGTTGTATCTGCAAAGTTACAAATAACATTAGGTGTTGTGTAATCACCACATTTAATGTGATTGGCAAGAAGTAATGAGCTCAGGGGAATTTTCTCTTGAGGTCGAGTGGCCTGTTCCCACATTGTAGGGATTCAACGAGCAGTATGCCTTACCCATCCCCAGCTACCTTTCTCAGCCCATTAAAATGTCCCCCTGTTTGGCTCCCACACCAGCATGATAAGGTGACTTCACACAGTACAGGGAATGCACAGTAAATGTTAGCCTTGCCATGGGCACCCACATCCTTCAAGTTTGTTTTTTAAAACATTCATTCTCAGGGTGAAAATAAAACAAAATCTCAGTTCCTTTCTTGAAGCTTTCCTGAAGTTTTCAGGTGGATCTTGGACCTTGATTCAATGAAATTAAAAGAGACACTTTGCTCTTGGAGTTTATGACTGACAGAAGTACAATAATTTCCCCAGCTCAGTTAAACATCAGCACAAATGCAGCAGCGATAGGGATCTTAATCCGAGCCAAGGATTCGGGTGAAATCTAACTCAGCAACCTGGAAAGTTTCATTACCATTAACAGAGTCGAGCTTACAGTTGCAAAATCGCTCCATGGTGCCTGATTGCATATCTTCATAGCACTGCAGATGCCCTAGGCTACTGTTACACTGAGGATTATAATGGGCTGCTGCAATTAACAAACATACCAATGTACTGACATAACAAGGTGTAGAGCTGGATGAACACGGCAGGCCAAACAGCATCAGAGGAGTGGGAAAGCTGACGTTTCGGGTCCGGACCTTTCTTCAGGGTCTAGACCCGAAACGTCAGCTTTCCCGCTCCTCTGATGCTGCTTGGCCTGCTGCGTTCATCCAGCTCTACACCTTGTTATCTCAGATTCTCCAGCATCAGCAGTTCCTACTATCTCTGATAGCAATGTACAGCACACTTTTGCTGCATTGGTAATTCAGAGAGGGCAGGAGTTCAATACCCGCATAAAAATTTGAAAATAACCTAGAACTGAAAAGCTACTCTCGTTGAAGCAGAAAGCAGAATTAGGCCATTCAGCCCATAGATTCTGCTCTGCCATTTGATCATGGCTGATATGTTTCTCAAACCCATTCTCCTGCCTTCTCCCCATTATCCTTGATCCTATTACTAATCAAGAGCATATTTATCTTTGTCCTAAATACAGTCAATGATTTGGTCTCCACAAATCACTGCGGCAATAAATTCTGTAGATTAACCATCCTCTGAATGAAGAAATTCCTCCTCATTCAGTTCTAAATGGACGTCCCTTCACGCCAAGGCTGTGCACTTGGGCACTAGTCTCTGCTACTAGCGGAAACATCTTCTCCAAGCCCACACTATTCAGGCCGTTCAGTATTCTATAAGTTTCAATCAGATACCGCCTCATCCCTCTAAACTGCATTGAGCACAGAGTCCTTAACCACACCTCATGTGACAAGCTATATATCCCCAGGATCATTCTTGCAAACCTCCTCTGGACCTCCTCCAAGGCCAGCATATCCTTCCTTGGATACAGGGCCCAAAACACTTATTTGAACAGAAGGTCAGTGACCAGCTGGCAGGAGAATTCACAGACATCTTTAACCTCTCCTTTCTACAATCTAATGTCCCCACCTGCTTCAAGGAGGCCACCATCATCCTGGTGCCAGAGACTGCAGTGTCTCCTCCCCCAATGAGTTGTTTACTTGTCGACCATTATTCAGGAGTGAATGTGGGACTTTACAGCTTTGCTCTGATCCATAGGAACATATTTATAAAGGATCTTTAACAATAACTTACACTTTTACAGCAGCTTTAGTGTAGTAGAACATCCTGATACAACTTGCAGAAGTGTCTAACACCCACAAAAAAATAAGACCCTATACAGACAACAAATAAAACGAATGTTATCTACAAAATACCTTGCAAGAACTGTGACAAACACTACATTGGACAAACTGGCAGGAAGCTAGCCACCAGGATACATGAACATCAACTAGCAACAAAACGACAGGACCCACTATCACTCGTATCCTTACATACAGATGGGGAAGGACACCACTTTGATTGGGACAACACATCCATCCTAGGACAAGCCAAACTGAGACACGCACGAGAATTCCTAGAAGCATGGCATTCCAACCGGAACTCCATCAACAAACACATTGATTTGGAGCCAATCTACCATCCCCTGAGAAAAAGAACAGGAAATGACATCACCAACGCAAGGAAACCTAAACAGATAAATAGAAAGTGGGACATAACACCAGCGCTTCGTCGGAGCCTCACTGATGACGTTACCTAGAATGGTGACGAAACGTCTGAAAACTAACCTTCCAGCTCAGCGAGCAAACTCACATCCAGACTGCAGTGTACTTGGATCTGCATGGCAAAGCAGGGCTGAATCAGCACAGCTTCATCAAGGGAGATCATACCTGACAAATCTGTTGTTTTCTAAATTGAGCGAGAGCTTCGCTACTCTCAAGCACAAACGCACTTAGGAGTCTCAGTTCAGGATTCTTCTACTGCACAGCTTGTCCTTGCAGTTAGAAAGACAAATGCAACGCTTACAGGACTAGAAATGCAAGGGTATAAATGTACTGTTAAGGCTGCATTCGGCTCTGGTCATATTTAGATATTGTGAACAGCTTTGGGCCCACTATCTAAGATGTGCAGCATTGTAGCAGGTCCAGTAGAGGTTTACAAGCATGATACCAAGGGTTGATGAGCTTGTCATGTGAAGGGTCTGTACTTGATGGAGTTGAGAAGGATGAGGGGGAATCTGATTGAAACTTACAGAATACTGAGAGGCCTGGATAGAGTGGGCTTGGAGAAGAGTTTCCACTAGTTGCAGTGGCTAGGACCCAAGTGAACAGCCTCAGAGTGAAAGGACTATGCTTTAGCAATGAGACAAGGAAGAATTTCTTTGTCCAGAGTGTGGTCAACCCGAGAGACTCATTGCCACAAAGGACTGCAGAGGCCAAGTTTATTCAGTGTATTTAAGACTGAGATAGATAGGGTCTTGATTGTTAAAGGGATGAAGGGGCATCGGGAGAAGGCAGGAGAATTGGGTTAAGCCATGATCAAATGGTGAGGCAGATTCAATGGGCCAAAAGGTCTAATTTTGCTCCAATATCCTATACTCTCAGATTCACTACCCTCAGAAGAAATTTCTTCTCACCTCTGTCTTAAACAGAAGGCACCTTATCCTGAGATGATGCCCTCTGCTCCTAGACTTTCTCAGAAGGGGAAACACCCTCTCTGCATCTACAATGTTCAGCTCCCTAAGTCTCGTGTATTTCAGCAAGGTCACCTCTTATTCTTCTCGACTCCAATGGCCCAAAATACTCAAATTCTTCTCAAAAGTCTGATTCTCCATACCCAGAATCAACCAAGTGAACCTTCTCTCACCACCTCCAATGTCATTATACAATTTCTCAGATAAAGGAACCAAAGGTCTTTTGTTTAAACCTCTGCCTGGTAGCCAACTAGCCTAGAAATTTCCCCCCGATACCCATCGATTCCAGTTTTGCTGGGGCTCCTTGATGCCACTCGGTCGAATGCAGCCTTGATATCAAGGGCTGTCACTCTCACCTCACCCTCTGGAATTCAGCTCTTTGGTCCATGTTTGAACGGAGGCTGTAATGAGGTCAGGAGCCAAGTGGCCCTGGCGGAACCCACACTGGGCGTCACTGAGCAGGAGCTGTTTGATAGCCTTGTTACTGACACCTTCCATCACTTTACTGAGGATCAAGAGGAGACTGATGGGGCGGTAACCGGTCGGGTTGGATTTGTCCTTCTGTGCGTGTGCAGGACATACCTGGGCAATATTTCACGTTTTCAGCTAGATATCAGTGTTGTAACTGTACTGGGACAGCTTGGCTCGGGGAGCGGGCAAGTTCTGGAGCACAAGTCTTCAATATTATTGCTAGAATGTTGTCAGGGCCCACTGCCTCCAACCGTTTCTTGATATCGTGTGGAGTCAATTGAATTGGCTGAAGACTGGTATTTGTGATGCTGGAGACCACTGGAGGAGGACAAAATGGATCATCTACTCGGCACTTTTGGCAGAAAATTGCTGCGAATGATTCGGCGTTGTCTCTCCACTTGTATGTTGCATTATTTCCATATTTGAGGATGGGGTCACTGGTGGAGTCTCCTCCCCCAATGAGTTGTTTATTTGTCGACCATTATTCAGGAATGAATGTGGCTGGACTTTACAGCTTTGCTCTGATCCATAAGAACATATTTATAAAAGGATCTTTAACAATAACTTACACTTTTACAGCAGCTTTAGTGTAGTAGAACATCCTGATACAACTTGCAGAAGTGTCTAACACCCACAAATCTTAGAAGTGTTACTGGTATACCCTCCACAAAGTACAGCAACTAAACGCTCTGCCCTAAATCTTAAGCCTAAATTACTAAGCCACAATGCCAAACCTTCACTATGACACTTACAAATAGACTGAGCCCAGGCTGTAAGCAATTTACCCCCCTCAACCCTCCCCAGAAACCACCAGCTAGGTAACAAATTTTGACCAGTGGCCCTTGTCCCTGTTATTTTCCAGAGCAGCCTGAGGGAGACTGCAGTGGGAGTTGGAATGGTTAAGAGAGATAATAATGTTGTAACTTAACAAGACCAGTTTTAGTCGATTTTTATCTGATGACTTTTTAAAACTTGTCCATTGGACATTTACTGCCCATCCCCAATTGCCGTTGAATGGAATGACTCGTTCGACCATTTCAGATGGTGGTTAAAAATTAACCACAATGCTGTGGGTCTGGAGTCATATATAGACCAGGCTGGGTACAGACAGCAGATTTCCTTCCCAAAGGACATCAGTGAACCAGGTAGATTCTTAACAATAATCAACAGTTTGTTCATAGTTGTTATAGAAACCTATAAAATTTTAACAAGATTTGACAGGGTAAATGCAGAAAGGCCATTAGAACACAACAAATAGAAGCAGGAGTTAAGATAACAAAGTGTGGAGCTGGATGAACACAGCAGGCCAAGCAGCAGGCCACATGCTCCTGAGATGCTGCTGGGCCTGCTGTGTTCATCCAGCTCCACACTTTGTTATCTTGGGTTATCCAGCATCTGCAGCTCCCATTATCATAGAAGCAGGAGTTAGTCATCTAGCCCTTCGAGCCTGCTCCACCATTCAATAAGATCATGGCTGATCCTTTTATGGGCTCAACTCCACTCACCCGTCCACTCACCATAATCCCTAATTCCTTCACCGTTCAAAAATCTATCTTTACCTTAAAAACATTCACCAAGGAGCCTCAACTGCTTGACTGGGCAGGGAATGCCACTGACTCACAACATTGTGAAGAAGCTTCTCCCCAACACAGTCCTAACTCTGTTCCCCCCTAATTGTGAGGCTCTACCCCCTAGTTCTACTTTCACCCACCCGTGGAAACAACTTCCCTGCTTCTGTCTTGTCTATTCCCTTCACAATTTTATGTGTTTCAATAAAATTCCACCCTCATTCTTGTGAACTCCAATGAGCATAGTCCCAGTCGGCTCATTCACTTCATAAGTGAACCCTCTCAAGTCTGGAATCAACCGAGTGAATCTCCTCTGCACCCCCTCCAGTGCCAGTACATCCTTTCTCAAGTAAGGAGACCAAAACTGCACACAGTACTCCAGGTGTTCCAGGCGTGCATCAAGTCCAGTACCAAGGATGACAGTCAAATGATTTGGGGTGGGCCATTTAGGGCCGAGATGAGAATTGCCTTCCCCCAAGAGAGCGGGGAGCCTGTAGAATTCTCTGCCACAGAAACCAATCGAAGCCAAAACACTGAATGTTTTCAAGGAGGAGTTGGATATGGTTCTTAAGGCTGAAGGGGTCGAAGCGGGAACAGGGGACTGAGTCAGACGGTCAACAGTGATCATGAGATGGTAGGAACTGCAGATGCTGGCGAATCTGAGATAACAAGGTGTGGAGCTGGATGGACACAGCAGGCCAAGCAGCGTCAGAGGAGCAGGAAGGCATTTCTGGAGAAGGGTCTAGGTCCGAACCATCAGCCTTTCCTGCTCCTCTGACGCTGCTTGTCCTGCTGTGTCCATCCAGCTCCACACCTTGTCACCTCGGCAGGGATCAGCAGGGATCTGGCTTGATTTATTTGGGCTCACACGTACCTTGTTACAACCTGCAGCGAGAGGCGCTGCGTGGCACCAGCTAAAAACACAGAAGAATAAACCGAGAGGCACAAGTCCCCTTCGCTGCTGCTGGCCAGCCTTCGGCGCCCCCCCCGAGTCCTGGATGGACGTGGCCAATGGAAACACCGCCAACCGGGTGCCCCAAGCCAGCCCACTGAATGGGACAGCACGGTCAAAGGGCTGAATGGCCTCCTGCTGCTATTTCCGACGTTTCTGTGAATCCATGCCCACTCCCCACGCCCCCCCCCCCCCGGGTGCTGGGCCTGAGGTTCTGGATCGTTAGATTATATAAAATAAAATAAAATAATATAAAATAAAATAAAATAATATAAAATAAAATAAAATAATATAAAATAAAAGATAAAATAAACAGAAAGGGCTGGAGGGGCTCAGCAGGTCCGGCAGCTCCGGGGAGGGGAGTCCGGGGGAACCTGAATCAGAGCTCGGCATCATTACCGACCCCGACCCCCCTCAGAGCCAGTAACGTTCCCCGGGGGTAAGGAGCCACTGCACCGGGAATGGGGGGGGGGGGGGGGGGCTTCACGACCACGACCACGACCACGACCCCGATCCCCATCCCCATCCCCCGATACTCACGGCGCTCCGCCCCAGCCGCTCTCGAGCTCTCCGGCCTCACGCAGCTCCGCTCCAGACGCGGGGCCTAGGCCTCAGGCTACACCGACTCCCGTTTCCCTGGCAACCGCCGCCTGGAGACCCCGCCCCCTCCCCGGAAGCCTCCGGTTTAATTTTTCACAGGAAACTCGGATGTTATTTTGAACCGTCACTTTCTTCCCGCTTCCCGCTGGAAATAAGCACAGGTTTGATCATTTACGGTCGGCAAAATCCATCAACTTTTGTTGAGCCGACTTTCACCTCTGACCCCCCCCGCGGCGCGTCTCCTAGCAACGCGTTAATGCCGTCCAACAAATCAAGTGAATTATTTATCGTTAATAAAGATTTTATTTTACAAACTGTCTTATCTGTTCAGTGGTGCAGCATTCCAGTGATTATTTATTTTAGTTTTGACGGACTGCAGGGGCCGCCTGCGAGGTCACGGGAGGGTCGGTTGGCAAGGCGACCGTCGTCATGGCGGCGTCCTTGGTAACTGGTGCCGATGATGACGGCGGCGTAAGGGGGTTACGGCGGGGTCAACCTTTAAAGGGGCTCAGCCTTTAAAGGGGCTCTTCAAGCACCTACCTGTCGGCGGATGGAAAATAAAAGGAGGAGTAATTGAAAATGTGAAGACTGAGGGAAGGAGAAAGCCCCCTCGCCCCAGGAAGAGTTAGAATTGTTCCCCTAAGGACAACGGTGCCCTTCAGACCACAAAATGTACCAGGAGGCCATTCAGCCCATCTATCCTGCCATTCCTTCCAGTTTAATGATGGCTGGTGGTCTTTCAAAGTCACTGAGGAAAAGGCCTCAAGGCCAGAACTTTCCAGCACCAGGACAGAACAAAGTCAGAACTTGCTGGAGAAACCCAGCATGGTCTGGGTTTAGGGGCGACACGGTGGCTCAGTGGTTAGCACAGCTGCCTCACAGCACCAGGGACCTAGGTTTGACCCCACCCTCGGGTGACTGTCTGTGTGGAGTTTGCACATTCTCCCTGTGTCTGCGTGGGTTTCCTCCAGGTGCTCCGGTTTCCTCCCACAGTCCAAAGATGTGCAGGTTAGGTGGATTGGCCATGTTAAATTGCCTGTAGTGTTCAGGGGTGTATGGGTTATAGGGGGGATGGGTCTGGGTGGGATGCTTCAAGGGGCGGTGTGGACTTGTTGGGCCGAAGGGCCTGTTTCCACACTGTAGGGAATCTATGACTGGCAGCATCACTGGATGGGAGAGAAAGCCAAGTTAATGTTTTGATATCGGTGACCTTTCACCAAGATAGAGCATGGCTAGTGGGGAGGAAGACCCTTCTCATCAAATCTTTCACACACCACCAGGGTCTCACATCCTCCCCACACCGCCCTCGAGGGGACTATGGTGGGCAATTCACTCTCGAAGGACCACCTCCTTCCAGAATCAACTTTTGCAAAGTGGCTCGGAGAGAGTTTTTTTTTATTTTACTCATTCACGGAATGAGTGTGCCGCTGCCCTGGCAGCATTTATTGTCCATCCCTATTTGCCTGGGGGTGGTTAAGAGTCTCCCATATTGCTGTGGGTCTGGAGTCACATGTAGGCCAGACCAGGTGAGGATGGCGTTTTCCTTCCCTAAAGGGCATTAGTGAACCAGGTGGGTTTTTCCTGACAATCTTGAGTAGTTTTCTGGTGTTTGTTAGACTCTTATTTCTGATTGTTTATTGAATTCAAATTCCACCATGTGATGCGGCGGGATTTGAGCCTGTCCCACCAAAACATTGGCTGAGTTTCCGGATAAACATTCTAGCAATAATACCACCAGACCTTTGTGTACGCTAGACAGATACAGGGTTTTTGTCAGGTTTCGTCCTGAGCAGTTTTGTGATGCAGGACTCTGCTCTATGGGCTATTCCCCAGGAGACAGCCTGGAGCGACCATCAACTCATTGAAAGATGTCCTTTGGTCTTCCCAAAACCTTTTGGTCTTCCACTGCAAGGAGTTGACTCAACCGGGTGTTGCAGACTGGCACATTCTGAGATGCAAGATATCATGCTGAGATATGGCCTGAAGGATGGGATAGTCAGGGTGGGTGCAATGAGACAAGGTTAGTGCTAAGAAATTTCAACCAGAGTCAACCAAGGGGCTGGGAGTTGGGTGTTTGCAGAGAATGAATATTGTAAATATTAAGTGTCCTTGTAAATATATAACATTGGCCACATGCAGTATTGAAAGGGACTAATTTGGTTTGACCTTCTGTAACGCCAACTCTGAATAGTCTTGTGAAGTTTTCTGATAAACAAAGTAAAAAGAGCGTGGACAGACAATATAAAGTGATGGGGGTTAAAATTGTATCAGAGATAATGGGAACTGCAGATGCTGGAGAATGCAAGATAATAAAATGTGAAGCTGGATGAACACAGCAGGCCCAGCAGCATCTCAGGAGCACAAAAGCTGACGTTTCGGGCCTAGACCCTTCATCAGAGAGGGGGATGGGGAGAGGGTTCTGAAATAAATAGGGAGAGAGGGGGAGGCGGATAGAAGATGGATAGAGGAGAAGATAGGTGGAGAGGAGACAGACCGGTCAAAGAGGTGGGGCTGGAGCCAGTAAAGGTGAGTGTGGGTGGGGAGGTAGGGAGGAGATAGTTCAGTCCGGGGAGGACGGACAGGTCAAGGAGGATGGATGAGGTTAGTAGGTAGGAAATGGAGGTGCGGCTTGAGGTGAGGGGAGGGGATGGGTGAGAGGTAGAACGGGTTAGGGAGGTGGGGACGAGCTGGGCTGGTTTTGGGATGCGGTGGTTGTGGGGGGCAGATTTTGAAGCCTGTGAAATCCACATTGACACCATTGAGCTGCAGGATAAAATGAAGGGTACAGTTTTAAATGTGATTCAGCAGAAGACAGGGACCTGGCTGTACAGGATCATCAAAAGAGACAGGACAGGTGGAGAGAGCAGTTATTAACGCAGGCAGAGTTAATAAGGGAAACAGAGCACCAGAGGATGAGGTGATGCACTTTGTTCAGAAGAACCTTGTACAGACTTTTTATTAATGACTTGGATGAGGGGATTGAAGGATGGGTCAGCAAGTTTGCAGACGACACAAAGGTCGGAGGTGTTGTTGACAGTGTAGAGGGCTGTTGTAGGCTGCAGCGGGACATTGACAGGATGCAGAGATGGGCTGAGAGGTGGCAGATGGAGTTCAACCTGGATAAATGCGAGGTGATGCATTTTGGAAGGTCGAATTTGAAAGCTGAGTACAGGATTAAGGATAGGATTCTTGGCAGCGTGGAGGAACAGCGGGATCTTGGTGTGCAGATACATAGATCCCTTAAAATGGCCACCCAAGTGGACAGGGTTGTTAAGAAAGCATATGGTGTTTTGGCTTTCATTAACAGGGGGATTGAGTTTAAGAGTCGTGAGATCTTGTTGCAGCTCTATAAAACTTTGGTTAGACCGCACTTGGAATACTGCGTCCAGTTCTGGTCGCCCTATTATAGGAAAGATGTGGATGCTTTGGAGAGGGTTCAGAGGAGGTTTACCAGGATGCTGCCTGGACTGGAGGGCTTATCTTATGAAGAGAGGTTGACTGAGCTCGGTCTCTTTTCATTGGAGAAAAGGAGGAGGAGAGGGGACCTAATTGAGGTGTACAAGATAATGAGAGGCATAGATAGAGTTGATAGCCAGGGACTATTTCCCAGGGCAGAAATGGCTAGCACGAGGGGTCATAGTTTTAAGCTGGTTGGTGGAAAGTATAGAGGGGATGTCAGAGGCAGGTTCTTTACGCAGAGAGTTGTGAGAGCATGGAATGCGTTGCCAGCAGCAGTTGTGGAAGCAAGGTCATTGGGGTCATTTAAGAGACTGCTGGACATGCATATGGTCACAGAAATTTGAGGGTGCATACATGAGGATCAATGGTCGGCACAACATTGTGGGCTGAAGGGCCTGTTCTGTGCTGTACTGTTCTATGTTCTATGTTCTAGGTCACAATTCTAAAGGTGATGCAGGAGCAGAGGGAGCTGGGGGAACATGTGACAGATCATTGGAAATGGCAGAACAGTGGGGGTCATTGAGTCAGAAATGTACAGCACGGGAACAGACCCTTCAGTCCAACTCATCCATGCAAGACAGACACCTCAATCTGATCTAGTCCCATTTGCCAGCATTTGGCCCATATCCCTCTAAGCCCTTCCTATCCACGTCCCCATCCAACTGCCTTTTAAATGCTGTAACTGTACCAGCCTCCACCACTTCGTCCGGCAGCTCGTTCCCCCTCTGTGACCATTTTTAACGTTTTCCCCTCTCACCTTCAACCTAAGCCCCTCTGGGTTCGGACTCCCCCCACCTTTGGAAAAAGACCTTGGCTATTCATCCTATCCTCATGATTTTATCAACCTCTATAAGGTCACCCCTTGGCTTCTGATGCTGCAGGGAAAATAGCCCCAGCCTATTCAGCCTCTCCCTGTAGCTCAAACCCCTCCCAACCTGGTAACATCCTGGTAAATCTTTTCTCTTTCAAGTTTCACGATATTTTTCCCAAAGCAGGGAGACAGAACTGAACAGAGTATCCGAAATAAGAGACCACAAGGTTTGGAGCTGGATGAACACAGCAGGCCAAGCAGCATCAGAGGAGCAGGAAAGCCCGATGTTTCGGGCCTAGACCCTTCATCAGAGAATGGATTGAAAAAGTAGTTTAACGAATATTTTGTACCATCACGACATGACCTCCCATCGCCTGCACTCGGTGCACTGACCAATGAAGGAAAGCGTGTGAAATGGCTTCTTCATTACCCTGTCTACCTGCAACTCCGCTTTCAAGGAATTCTGAACCTGCGCTCCAAGGCCTCTTTGTTCGGCAACACTCCCCAGGACTCTATATTATGTGTGTAAGTCCTGGCCGCGTTTGTCTTAGCAAAACGCAGCACCTCACCTCTACCTCCCACTCCTCGGTCTATCGGCCTATTTGATCAAAGTCCGTTGTACTGTGAGATAACCCTCTTCACTGTTTACTAAATGACCAACTTCGGTGCCATCAGCAAACTTTATCAGCCACAGATCAGATTAACAATTGTGTGCCATTTTGGGTCATTTCATCATGAAGTTAGTGGGATTTCTTTCGGATCTAAGCAGTGCTATATAAATGCAAGACCAGCCCTCCTTCATTTCCAATGCTCACTTCTTCATTTGGATTCCCATGTATGACATTTGCAGGTGTTGATGGCCACCGGGAGGGAATGAGGTCAAACTAAAGGTAAAATAGTTTACATTTTATAGATTGGAGCATCCTGAGCTGCACACGCAATGTGCCTTCCGGCCAAGGGAATACTTCAGGATTGCAGTGATCGCCACCCAAACGTGGAGTTCCACAGGGCTCTGTCCTTGGGCCTCTACTGTTTGTAATTTTTATTAATGACTTGGACGAGGGAATTGAAGGATGGGTCAGCAAGTTTGCAGACGACACAAAGGTCGGAGGTGTCGTTGACAGTGTAGAGGGCTGTTGTAGGCTGCAGCGGGACATTGACAGGATGCAGAGATGGGCTGAGAGGTGGCAGATGGAGTTCAACCTGGATAAATGCGAGGTGATGCATTTTGGAAGGTCGAATTTGAAAGCTGAGTACAGGATTAAGGATAGGATTCTTGGCAGCGTGGAGGAACAGAGGGATCTTGGTGTGCAGATACATAGATCCCTTAAAATGGCCACTCAAGTGGACAGGGTTGTTAAGAAAGCATATGGTGTTTTGGCTTTCATTAACAGGGGGATTGAGTTTAAGAGTCGTGAGATCTTGTTGCAGCTCTATAAAACTTTGGTTAGACCGCACTTGGAATACTGCGTCCAGTTCTGGGCGCCCTATTATAGGAAAGATGTGGATGCTTTGGAGAGGGTTCAGAGGAGGTTTACCAGGATGCTGCCTGGACTGGAGGGCTTATCTTATGAAGAGAGGTTGACTGAGCTCGGTCTCTTTTCATTGGAGAAAAGGAGGAGGAGAGGGGACCTAATTGAGGTATACAAGATAATGAGAGGCATAGATAGAGTTGATAGCCAGAGACTATTTCCCAGGGCAGAAATGGCTAGCACGAGGGGTCATAGTTTTAAGCTGGTTTGAGGAAAGTATAGAGGGGATGTCAGAGGCGGGTTCTTTACACAGAGAGTTGTGAGAGCATGGAATGCGTTGCCAGCAGCAGTTGTGGAAGCAAGGTCATTGGGGTCATTTAAGAGACTGCTGGACATGTATATGGTCACAGAAATTTGAGGGTGCATACATGAGGATCAATGGTCGGCACAACATTGTGGGCTGAAGGGCCTGTTCTGTGCTGTACTGTTCTATGTTCTATGTCCTAAGCAGCACATTGCATTTAATAAGTTTCTAAATTTAAGAAAGAAATAAATGACAAGAGAATTAGCAAAAGGAGAAATGGTAGCCAGAACATCCCAGGATCAGGAATCCCACTTGTGGCAGATAATGGAGCTTGAATTCCATACAAATTTGGAGTTAAGAGTCTAGTAAAGATTATAACAACCTTGTCAATTTGGCTCACTAATGTCCTTTTGGGAAGGAAATCTGAACAGGAAGCGGTGGATGTGGGTACAATTACAACATTTAACAGACATTTGGATGGAGATATGAATAGGAAAGGTTTGGAGGGATATGGGCCATGAGCAGGCAGGTGGGGCTGGCTTAGTTTGGGATTATATTTGGCATGGACTGGTTGGACCAAAGGGTCTGTTTCCATGTTGTATGACTCTATGGCTCAGTGTTTAGCACTGCAGCCTCACAGCGCCAGGGACCCCGGTTCGATCCCACCCTCAGGTGTCTGTCTGTGTGGAGTTTGCACGTTCTCCCTGTGTCTGCGTGGGTTTCCTCCGGGTGCTCTGGTTTCCTCCCACAGTCCAAAGGTGTGCAGGCTCGGTGGATCAGCCATGCTAAATTGCCCGTAATGTCCAGGGATGTGTGGGTTATAGGTGGGTTAGTGATTGGAAACGTGAAGGTACAGAGATAGAGTAGGAGGGTGGGTTGGGCTGGGTCTGGGAAACTCTGTGGATGGGTCTCGATGGGCCAAAGGGCCTGTTTCCACACTGTAGTGAGCCTATGATTCTATGACATCATTACCTAGTCTAGACCAGATGTGTTCCCAGCCCCATAACAACATGGTTGGCTCTTAATTGCCCTCTGGGATGGGCAAAAAATACTGGCCCAGCCAGCAATGCATTCATCCCGTGAATGAATTAATCCATTTCTGATGAAGGGCCTAGGCCCGAAACGTCAGCTTTCCTCACACACACACACACACACACGCATGCGCACACACACACACGCACGCGCACACACACACACACACACGCACGCGCACACACACACACACACACACGCGCACGCGCGCACACACACACACACAGGCACACACACACACACACACAGGCACGCGCGCACGCACACACACACACACACACACACAGGCACACACACATGCACGCGCGCGCACACACACACACACACAGGCACACACACACACACACACACAGGCACGCGCGCACGCACACACAGGCACACGCACACACACACACACACAGGCACACGCACACACACAACTCTGTACAACACATGAAGGAACCATCCAACAGCCACCTCAATTCTGCAATAAAATGATTATGTGTGTGAGTGATAATGGGAACTGCAGATGCTGGAGAATCCAAGATAATAAAATGTGGGGCTGGATGAACACAGCAGGCCCAGCAGCATCTCAGGAGCACAAAAGCTGACGTTTCGGGCCTAGACCCTTCATCAGAGATTATGTGTGTGTTGTGTGTTTCTCTGTTACACTGACCGTGCCAAAAATTATTGTCAAAACAGAATGATGGAGCGATTATGTCACTGAATCAGGCCATTCAGCCTATCTGATCCAGTAATCATTATTCCCCTGTGGAATGTGGGTGCCACAGGATATAGTCCACGGCTAATTGCCCTGGATCAGTTCAAAGTCACCCGTTGCTGTGGGCCTGGAGTCACGTGTAGCCCAGACCAGGTAAGGATGGCAGTTTCCTTCCCTGAAGGAGATTAGTGAACCAGGTGGGTTTATAACGATAATTCACTATGGATTCATGGTCACCAACACTGAGACTCATTTCATATTCCAGACCTAATGCTGGAAATTATTCTGCTCCAGGTGTGAACCCATCTTCCGGGAGCGTTACGCTGGGATCCCTTGTTCCCGGATCATTAGGCTGGTGTCCCCTGTTCCCGGAGCATGAGGCTGGTGTCCCCTGTTCCCGGATCATGAGGCTGGTGTCCCCCATTCCCGGATCATGAGGATGGGATCCACTGTTCCCGGGTCATTAGGCTGGTGTCCCCTGTTCCCGGATCATGAGGCTGGTGTCCCCCATTCTCGGATCATGAGAATGGGATCCCCTGTTCCCGGGTCATTAGGCTGGTGTCCCCAGTTCCGAGGTCATTAGGCTGGGATCCCCTGTTCCCGGATCATAGGATGGGATCCCTTCTTCCCGGAGCATTAGGCTGGGATCCCCTGTTCCCAGATCATTAGGATGGGATACTCTGTTCCCGGAGTATTAGGCTGGGGTCGCCTGTTCCTTGATCATTAGGATGGGGTTCCCTGTTCCGGATTATTAGGCTGTGAGCACCTCTTCCCGGAGCATGAGGCTGGGGTCCCCTGTTCCCGGATCATGAGGCTGGTGTCCCCCATTCCCGGATCATGAGAATGGGATCCCCTGTTCCCGGGTCATTAGGCTGGTGTCCCCAGTTCCGAGGTCATTAGGCTGGGATCCCCTGTTCCCGGATCATAGGATGGGATCCCTTCTTCCCGGAGCATTAGGCTGGGATCCCCTGTTCCCAGATCATTAGGATGGGATACTCTGTTCCCGGAGTATTAGGCTGGGGTCACCTGTTCCTTGATCATTAGGATGGGGTTCCCTGTTCCGGATTATTAGGCTGTGAGCACCTCTTCCCGGAGCATGAGGCTGGGGTCCCCTGTTCCCGGATCATTAGGTGGGAGTCTTCTGTGCCCGGATCATTAGGCTGGGGTCCCCTGTTACTGGATCATTAGGCTGGCATTCCCTGTTCCTGGATGATTAGGCTGGGATCCCCTGTTCATGGATCATTAGGATGGGTCCCCTGTTCCCAGAGCATTAGGCTGGGGTCGCCCGTTCCCTGATCATTAGGATGGGGTCCCCTGTTCCCGGATCATGAGGCTGGTGTCTCCAGTTCCCGGATCATGAGGATGGGATCCACTGTTCCCGGGTCATTAGGCTGGTGTCCCCTGTTCTCAAGTCGTCAGGCTGGGATCCCCTGTTCCCGGGTCATTAGGCTGGTGTCCCCAGTTCCGAGGTCATTAGGCTGGGATCCCCTGTTCCCGGATCATAGGATGGGATCCCCTCTTCCCGGAGCATTAGGCTGGGATCCCCTGTTCCCGGATCATTAGGATGGGAGCCCCTGTTCCCGGATGATTAGGCTGGGATCTCCTGTTCCCGGATCATTAGGATGGGAGCCCCTGTTCCGGATCATCAGGCTGGGATCCCCTGTTCCCGGATCATTAGGATGCGGTCCTCTGTTCCCGGATCATTCGGATGGGGTCCCCTGTTCCCGGATCATTAGGCCGGGGTCCCCTGTTACTGGATCATCAGGATGCGGTTCCCTGTTCCCGGATCATTAGGCTGGGATTCCCTTTTCCTGGATCATTAGGCTGGGATCCCCTTGCTTCCGGGTCATTAGGCTGGGGTCCCCTGTTCCCGGATCATTAGGCTCGGGACCCCTGCTCCCGGATCATTAGGATGGGGTCCCCTGCTCCAAGATCATTAGGCTGGGGTCCCCTGTTCCCGGATCATTAGGATGGGGTCCCCTGCTCCTGGATCATTAGGCTGGGGTCCCCTGTACCCGGATCATTAGGATGATGTTCCCTGTTCCCGGATCATTAGGCTGGGGTCCCCTGTTACTGGATCATTAGGCTGGCATTCCCAGTTCCTGGATCATTAGGCTGGGATCCCCTGATCACGGATCATTAGGATGGGTCCCCTGTTCCCAGAGCATTAGGCTGGGGTCGCCCGTTCCCTGATCATTAGGATGGGATCCCCTGTTCCCGGATCATTCGGATGGTGTTCCCTGTTCCCGGATCATTAGGCTGGGGTCCCCTGTTCCTGGATCATTAGGATGATGTTCCCTGTTCCCGGATCATTAGGCTGGGGTCCCCTGTTACTGGATCATTAGGCTGGGATTCCCTTTTCCTGGATCATTAGGCTGGGATCCCCTGTTCCCAGATCATTAGGATGGGATCCCCTGTTCCCGGATCATTAGGCTGGGGTCCCCTGTTCCCGGATCATTAGGATGGTGTTCCCTGTTCCCGGATCATTAGGCTGGGGTCCCCTGTTCCTGGATCATTAGGATGATGTTCCCTGTTCCCGGATCATTAGGCTGGGGTCCCCTGTTACTGGATCATTAGGCTGGGATTCCCTTTTCCTGGATCATTAGGCTGGGATCCCCTGTTCCCAGATCATTAGGATGGGATCCCCTGTTCCCGGAGTATTAGGCTGGGGTCACCTGTTCCTTGATCATTAGGATGGGGTTCCCTGTTCCGGATTATTAGGCTGTGAGCACCTCTTCCCGGAGCATGAGGCTGGGGTCCCCTGTTCCCGGATCATTAGGTGGGAGTCTTCTGTTCCCGGATCATTAGGCTGGGGTCCCCTGTTACTGGATCATTAGGCTGGCATTCCCTGTTCCTGGATGATTAGGCTGGGATCCCCTGTTCATGGATCATTAGGATGGGTCCCCTGTTCCCGGATCATTAGGATGGGATTCCCTGTTCCTGGATCATTAGGATGGGGTTCCCTGTGCCCGGATCATTAGGCTGGGGTCCCCTTGCTTCCGGATCATTAGGCTGGGGTCCCCTGTTTCCGGATCATTAGGCTCGGGTCCCCTGCTCCCGGATCATTAGGATGGGGTCCCCTGCTCCCAGATCATTAGGCTGGGGTCCCCTGTTCCCGGATCATTAGGATGGTGTTCCCTGTTCCCGGATCATTAGGCTGGGGTCCCCTGTTCCCGGATCATTAGGATGATGTTCCCTGTTCCTGGATCATTAGGCTGGGGTCCCCTGTTACTGGATCATTAGGCTGGCATTCCCAGTTCCTGGATCATTAGGCTGGGATCCCCTGTTCACGGATCATTAGGATGGGTCCCCTGTTCCCAGAGCATTAGGCTGGGGTCGCCCGTTCCCTGATCATTAGGATGGGATCCCCTGTTCCCGGATCATTAGGATGGGATTCCCTGTTCCTGGATCATTAGGATGGGGTTCCCTGTTCCCGGATCATTAGGCTGGGGTCCCCTTGCTTCCGGATCATTAGGCTGGGGTCCCCTGTTCCCGGGTCATTAGGCTGGTGTCCCCAGTTCCGAGGTCATTAGGCTGGGATCCCCTGTTCCCGGATCATAGGATGGGATCCCTTCTTCCCGGAGCATTAGGCTGGGATCCCCTGTTCCCAGATCATTAGGATGGGATACTCTGTTCCCGGAGTATTAGGCTGGGGTCACCTGTTCCTTGATCATTAGGATGGGGTTCCCTGTTCCGGATTATTAGGCTGTGAGCACCTCTTCCCGGAGCATGAGGCTGGGGTCCCCTGTTCCCGGATCATTAGGTGGGAGTCTTCTGTGCCCGGATCATTAGGCTGGGGTCCCCTGTTACTGGATCATTAGGCTGGCATTCCCTGTTCCTGGATGATTAGGCTGGGATCCCCTGTTCATGGATCATTAGGATGGGTCCCCTGTTCCCAGAGCATTAGGCTGGGGTCGCCCGTTCCCTGATCATTAGGATGGGGTCCCCTGTTCCCGGATCATGAGGCTGGTGTCTCCAGTTCCCGGATCATGAGGATGGGATCCACTGTTCCCGGGTCATTAGGCTGGTGTCCCCTGTTCTCAAGTCGTCAGGCTGGGATCCCCTGTTCCCGGGTCATTAGGCTGGTGTCCCCAGTTCCGAGGTCATTAGGCTGGGATCCCCTGTTCCCGGATCATAGGATGGGATCCCCTCTTCCCGGAGCATTAGGCTGGGATCCCCTGTTCCCGGATCATTAGGATGGGAGCCCCTGTTCCCGGATGATTAGGCTGGGATCTCCTGTTCCCGGATCATTAGGATGGGAGCCCCTGTTCCGGATCATCAGGCTGGGATCCCCTGTTCCCGGATCATTAGGATGCGGTCCTCTGTTCCCGGATCATTCGGATGGGGTCCCCTGTTCCCGGATCATTAGGCCGGGGTCCCCTGTTACTGGATCATCAGGATGCGGTTCCCTGTTCCCGGATCATTAGGCTGGGATTCCCTTTTCCTGGATCATTAGGCTGGGATCCCCTTGCTTCCGGGTCATTAGGCTGGGGTCCCCTGTTCCCGGATCATTAGGCTCGGGACCCCTGCTCCCGGATCATTAGGATGGGGTCCCCTGCTCCAAGATCATTAGGCTGGGGTCCCCTGTTCCCGGATCATTAGGATGGGGTCCCCTGCTCCTGGATCATTAGGCTGGGGTCCCCTGTACCCGGATCATTAGGATGATGTTCCCTGTTCCCGGATCATTAGGCTGGGGTCCCCTGTTACTGGATCATTAGGCTGGCATTCCCAGTTCCTGGATCATTAGGCTGGGATCCCCTGATCACGGATCATTAGGATGGGTCCCCTGTTCCCAGAGCATTAGGCTGGGGTCGCCCGTTCCCTGATCATTAGGATGGGATCCCCTGTTCCCGGATCATTCGGATGGTGTTCCCTGTTCCCGGATCATTAGGCTGGGGTCCCCTGTTCCTGGATCATTAGGATGATGTTCCCTGTTCCCGGATCATTAGGCTGGGGTCCCCTGTTACTGGATCATTAGGCTGGGATTCCCTTTTCCTGGATCATTAGGCTGGGATCCCCTGTTCCCAGATCATTAGGATGGGATCCCCTGTTCCCGGATCATTAGGCTGGGGTCCCCTGTTCCCGGATCATTAGGATGGTGTTCCCTGTTCCCGGATCATTAGGCTGGGGTCCCCTGTTCCTGGATCATTAGGATGATGTTCCCTGTTCCCGGATCATTAGGCTGGGGTCCCCTGTTACTGGATCATTAGGCTGGGATTCCCTTTTCCTGGATCATTAGGCTGGGATCCCCTGTTCCCAGATCATTAGGATGGGATCCCCTGTTCCCGGAGTATTAGGCTGGGGTCACCTGTTCCTTGATCATTAGGATGGGGTTCCCTGTTCCGGATTATTAGGCTGTGAGCACCTCTTCCCGGAGCATGAGGCTGGGGTCCCCTGTTCCCGGATCATTAGGTGGGAGTCTTCTGTTCCCGGATCATTAGGCTGGGGTCCCCTGTTACTGGATCATTAGGCTGGCATTCCCTGTTCCTGGATGATTAGGCTGGGATCCCCTGTTCATGGATCATTAGGATGGGTCCCCTGTTCCCGGATCATTAGGATGGGATTCCCTGTTCCTGGATCATTAGGATGGGGTTCCCTGTGCCCGGATCATTAGGCTGGGGTCCCCTTGCTTCCGGATCATTAGGCTGGGGTCCCCTGTTTCCGGATCATTAGGCTCGGGTCCCCTGCTCCCGGATCATTAGGATGGGGTCCCCTGCTCCCAGATCATTAGGCTGGGGTCCCCTGTTCCCGGATCATTAGGATGGTGTTCCCTGTTCCCGGATCATTAGGCTGGGGTCCCCTGTTCCCGGATCATTAGGATGATGTTCCCTGTTCCTGGATCATTAGGCTGGGGTCCCCTGTTACTGGATCATTAGGCTGGCATTCCCAGTTCCTGGATCATTAGGCTGGGATCCCCTGTTCACGGATCATTAGGATGGGTCCCCTGTTCCCAGAGCATTAGGCTGGGGTCGCCCGTTCCCTGATCATTAGGATGGGATCCCCTGTTCCCGGATCATTAGGATGGGATTCCCTGTTCCTGGATCATTAGGATGGGGTTCCCTGTTCCCGGATCATTAGGCTGGGGTCCCCTTGCTTCCGGATCATTAGGCTGGGGTCCCCTGTTCCCGGATCATTAGGCTCGGGTCCCCTGCTCCCGGATCATTAGGATGGGGTCCCCTGCTCCCAGATCATTAGGCTGGGGTCCCCTGTTCCCGGATCATTAGGATGGGGTCCCCTGCTCCTGGATCATTAGGCTGGGGTCCCCTGTTCCCGGATCATTAGGATGATGTTCCCTGTTCCCGGATCATTAGGCTGGGGTCACCTGCTCCCGGATCATTAGGCTGGGGTCCCCTGTTCCCGGATCATTAGGATGGTGTTCCCTGTTCCCGGATCATTAGGCTGGGGTCCCCTGTTCCCGGACCATTAGGATGATGTTCCCTGTTCCTGGATCATTAGGCTGCGCTCCCCTGTTACTGGATCATTAGGCTGGCATTCCCAGTTCCTGGATCATTAGGCTGGGATCCCCTGTTCACGGATCATTAGGCTGGGTCCCCTGTTCCCAGAGCATTAGGCTGGGGTCGCCCGTTCCCTGATCATTAGGATGGGATCCCCTGTTCCCGGATCATTAGGATGGGATTCCCTGTTCCTGGATCATTAGGATGGGGTTCCCTGTTCCCGGATCATTAGGCTGGGGTCCCCTTGCTTCCGGATCATTAGGCTGGGGTCCTCTGTTCCCGGATCATTAGGCTCGGGTCCCCTGCTCCCGGATCATTAGGATGGGGTCCCCTGCTCCCAGATCATTAGGCTGGGGTCCCCTGTTCCCGGATCATTAGGATGGGGTCCCCTGCTCCTGGATCATTAGGCTGGGGTCCCCTGTTCCCGGATCATTAGGATGATGTTCCCTGTTCCCGGATCATTAGGCTGGGGTCCCCTGTTCCCGGATCATTAGGATGCGGTTCCCTATGTGACCTTCCCAGTGACATTAATGTGACCATCTGGTAATGGTCTGTGTAAAGCTGCTCACAGTTTCCTGTTCATCTCCCCCATCGCACTGTCCTCGTCCTCCTCTGTCGGACATCTGTTTATCCAACATCTCCCTGAACCACATTGACATGAGTCCCCTCCATGAGAGCGAGACCCCCGCTTTCCTCCACTCTCTGTGGGAGCGAGACCCCTACTCTCCTCCACTCCCTGTGGGAGCGAGACCCCTACTCTCCCCCACTCCCTGTTGGAGCGAGACCCCCGCTCTTCCCCCACTCCCTGTGGGAGCGAGACCCCTACTCTCCCCACTCCCTGTGGGTCCAAGACCCCTGCTCTCCCCCACCCCCAGTGGGAGCGAGACCCCCACTCTCCCCCACTCCCTGTGGGAGCGAGACCCCTGCTCTCCCCCACTCCCTGTGGGTGCGAGACCCCCACCTACCCCCACCCTCTGTGCGATTGAGACCCCTACTCTCCCCCTTTCCCTGTGGGAGTGAGACCCCCGCTCTCCCCCACTCCCTGTGGGAGTGAGACCCCCACTCTCCCCCACTCCCTGTGGGAGTGAGACCCCCGGTCTCCCCCACTCCCTGCAGGATCGAGACCCCCGCTCTCCCCGACTCCCTGCGGGAGCGAGACCCCCGGTCTCCCCCACTCCCTGTGAGAGCGAGACCCCCGGTCTCCCCCACTCCCTGTGAGAGCGAGACCCCCGCTCTCCCCCACTCCCTGCGGGAGCGAGACCCCCGGTCTCCCCCACTCCCTGTGAGAGCGAGACCCCCGGTCTCCTCCACTCCCTGTGAGAGTGAGACCCCAGGTCTCCCCCACTCCCTGTGAGAGTGAGACCCCAGGTCTCCCCCACTCCCTGTGAGAGTGAGACCCCCGGTCTCCCCCACTCCCTGTGAGAGTGAGACTCCCGGTCTCCCCCACTCCCTGTGAGAGTGAGACTGGTATTGTTGAGCCTGCTTTCTGATCTCATGCAGAAGTGAAAACATTCTCTTTGCCATCTGGCCTGATGAATGTTTCTGTCACATGTTACCCCTCAGCCTCCTGTTTTCCAGTCGCTGGTTCTCTCGCTCAGTCTGGGATCTCCCAGTGCCATGTGAACACGTGTGGGGCTCAGCGTACATGCTTCTCACAACCAGAAAGCTCTATAGGAACTGTTTATTTAAGGGAGAAGCTTACAGACAGGAAATGAAGCTGGTTAGAGACAAACAGGATCGTATAGACAGACAGGGACAGCAAAAACATGCAGAGAGAGAGTGATAGAGACAGGCAGGAAGACAGTCACTGAGACAGTCCCAGGTTACCAGCCACTGTAGCTGACACATCAATTTTTTTATTAATTTGTGGGATGTTGACATCGCTGGCTGGGCCCAGCATTTATTGCCCGCCCCTAGTAGCCCGTTGAGAAAGTGGGGGTGAGCTGCCTTCTAGAACTGCTGCAGTCCATGTGCTGTAGGTTGACCTGCAATGTACTCGGGGTGGGGGGGGGGGATTCCAGGATTCTGACCCAGTGACAGTGAAGGGACGGTGATATATTTCCAAGTCAGGATGGTGAGGGGTTTGGAGGGGATCTTGAAGGGGGTGGTGTTCCCATGTATCTGCTGCCCTTGTCCTTCTGGATGGAAGTGGGTTGTGGGTTTGGAAGGTGCTGCCTGAGGATCTTTGGTGAATTTCTGCAGAGCACCTTGTAGATAGTACACACTGCTGTGACTGAGTGTCGGTGGGGGGAGAGAGTGGGATGTTTGTGGATGTGGTGCCAATCAAGCAGCTGCTTTGTCCTGGATGGTGTCGAGCTTCTTGAGTGTTGTTGGGGCTGTACCCATCCAGGCAAGTGGGGAATATCCCATCACACTCCTGCCTTGTGCCTTGTAGATGGTGGGACAGGCTTTGGGGAGTCAGGAGGTGAGTTACTCACCGCAGTATTCCCAGCTTCTGGCCTGTCCTTGTAGCCGCTGTGTGTATGTAGTGAGTCCTGGTGAGTTTCTGGGCAATGATAACCCCCAGGATGTGGGGGATTCAGTGATGATAATAACATCAGTGTATCTCCTCCAAACACCAGACAGGGGTAAAGAAACACAGGGAGGAACCGGGAATATGAAGCCAACATCACCAGCTTCCCCACCCCGCAGCCAGGGCAGAATACCAGGAATCTCTGTGCCTTAGCTGTGTGTTTCACCACTACATTTCGCTGGGCCTGAGGGGAGACAGACAGTGACAGACTATCACAGCTTTCCTGAGATGGAGCTGGGCAGAGGGTGCTGCCTCTGATAGTCTGTCGCTGCAGGTCTGGAGTCACGTGTAGGCTGGGCAATGACGGCAGACTTCCTCCCTCTCAAGAGGGAAATAAGTGAGCTGCATTACAAATATCTCTCCTGCGAATCCGGCTTCTAAACTCCCAGCCTCCAGTTCAGTACACTTTGTGCCACTGACTGGTCTCAGTCTCAGTTTATAGAGTTTGAATTCAGTTTGACGCCCTCAGCTTTCTGAGGGGAGAGAGGTTTTAAATCTGACAAGGATTGGTTGGATGAAGGGATTACAGGATAGAAGCCAAAAACAGGTAAAGGAAGATAGGCCACAGATCAGCCGTGATCTGAACGAACAGCAGGTCAAGCTTGAGGGGCAGAATGGCCTACTCCTGGTCCGAAAAGCAGAGGGACTGAAAAGAATCATGGAGTAAGGTCCCAAGCTCAACACGAGTTGTGTGGATAGACAGGAATGCTGGGATGTGGTGAAGAGAAGGTGAAGGATAGATTGGATGGGGGAGTTCAAAACAGTGAGTGGTAAGGGCCAGGAACACGCTGCCCCGGAATACGGGGGAGGATTTAATCACAACCATGTGGGCACCGACAGCAAGAATGGTTTCCAGTAGAGACTTACTCAGAGAGCTGGTGCAGACAGGATGGGCTGAATGGCCTCCCCCATGCCATAACGATTGTGCCTGAGGAGAGTGAGCAGGATAGTGTGATATTTGAGAATTCATTCATCACTCGGAGAGGTCACTCCAGGTTTAATGAAATATTCATGGATTCCAGTGGCATGTCTGGGGGAGAGGGAATGGGGAATGTCACTGGGGGAGAGGGAGTGGGGAATGTGTCTGGGGGAGAGGGAGTGGGGAATGTGACTGGGGGAGAGGGAGTGGGGAATGAGTCTGGGGGAGAGGGAGTGGGGAATGTGACTGCGGGAGAGGGAGTGGGGAATGTGTCTGGGGGAGAGGGAGTGGGGAATGTGACTGGGGGAGAGGGAGTGGGGAATGTGTCTGGGGGAGAGGGAGTGGGGAATGTGACTGCGGGAGAGGCAGTGGGGAATGTGACTGGGGGAGAGGGAGTGGGGAATGTGACTGGGGGAGAGGGAGTGGGGAATGTGTCTGGGGGAGAGGGAGTGGGGAATGTGACTGCGGGAGAGGGAGTGGGGAATGTGTCTGGGGGAGAGGGAGTGGGGAATGTGACTGGGGGAGAGGGAGTGGGGAATGTGTCTGGGGGACAGGGAGTGGGGAATGTGACTGCGGGAGAGGGAGTGGGGAATGTGTCTGGGGGATAGGGAGTGGGGAATGTGACTGGGGGAGAGGGAGTGGGGAATGTGTCTGGGGGAGAGGCATTGGGGAATGTGACTGCGGGAGAGGGAGTGGGGAATGTGTCTGGGGGAGAGGGAGTGGGGAATGTGACTGCGGGAGAGGCAGTGGGGAATGTGACTGGGGGAGAGGGAGTGGGGAATGTGTCTGGGGGAGAGGGAGTGGGGAATGTGACTGCGGGAGAGGCAGTGGGGAATGTGACTGGGGGAGAGGGAGTGGGGAATGTGTCTGGGGGAGAGGGAGTGGGGAATGTGACTGCGGGAGAGGCAGTGGGGAATGTGACTGGGGGAGAGGGAGTGGGGAATGTGTCTGGGGGAGAGGGAGTGGGGAATGTGACTGCGGGAGAGGGAGTGGGGAATGTGTCTGGGGGAGAGGGAGTGGGGAATGTGACTGGGGGAGAGGGAGTGGGGAATGTGACTGCGGGAGAGGCAGTGGGGAATGTGACTGGGGGAGAGGGAGTGGGGAATGTGACTGGGGGAGAGGGAGTGGGGAATGTGTCTGGGGGAGAGGCAGTGGGGAATGTGACTGGGGGAGAGGGAATGGGGAATGTCACTGGGGGAGAGGGAGTGGGGAATGTGACTGCGGGAGAGGGAATGGGGAATGTGACTGGGGGAGAGGCAGTGGAGAATGTGACTGGGGGAGAGGGAGTGGGGAATGTGTCTGGGGGAGAGGGAGTGGGGAATGTGACTGGGGGAGAGGCAGTGGGCAATGTGACTGGGGGAGAGGGAGTGGGGAATGTGACTGGGGGAGAAGCAGTGGGGAATGTGACTGGGGGAGAGGGAGTGGGGAATGTGACTGGGGGAGAGGCAGTGGGGAATGTGACTGGGGGAGAGGGAGTGGGGAATGTGACTGGGGGAGAGGGAGTGGGGAATGTGACTGGGGGAGAGGGAATGGGGAATGTCACTAGGGGAGAGGCAGTGGGGAATGTGACTGGAGGAGAGGCAGTGGGGAATGTCACTGGGGGAGAGGCAGTGGGGAATGTGACTGGAGGAGAGGGAGTGGGGAACGTGACTGGGGGAGAGGGAGTGGGGAATGTGTCTGGGGGAGAGGCAGTGGGGAATGTGACTGGGGGAGTGGCAGTGGGGAATGTGACTGGGGGAGAGGGGGTGGGGAATGTCACTGGGGGAGAGGCAGTGGGGAATGTGACTGGAGGAGAGGGAGTGGGGAATGTGTCTGGGGGAGAGGGAGTGGGGAATGTGACTGGGGGAGAGGCAGTGGGGAATGTGACTGGGGGAGAGGGAGTGGGGAATGTGACTGGGGGAGAGGCAGTGGGGAATGTGTCTGGGGGAGAGGGAGTGGGGAATGTGACTGCGGGAGAGGGAGTGGGGAATGTGTCTGGGGGACAGGGAGTGGGGAATGTGACTGCGGGAGACGGAGTGGGGAATGTGTCTGGAGGAGAGGGAGAGGGGAATGTGACTTGGGGAGAGGGAGTGGGGAATGTGTCTGGGGGAGAGGGAGTGGGGAATGTGTCTGGGGGAGAGGCATTGGGGAATGTGACTTGGGGAGAGGGAGTGGGGAATGTGTCTGGGGGAGAGGGAGTGGGGAATGTGTCTGGGGGAGAGGGAGTGGGGAATGTGACTGGGGGAGAGGCAGTGGGGAATGTGACTGGGGGAGAGGGAGTGGGGAATGTGTCTGGGGGAGAGGGAGTGGGGAATGTGACTGGGGGAGAGGGAATGGGAAATGTCATTGGGGGAGAGGCAGTGGGGAATGTGACTGGGGGAGAGGGAGTGGGGAATGTGACTGGGGGAGAGGGAGTGGGGAATGTGACTGGGGGAGAGGGAGTGGGGAATGTGTCTGGGGGAGAGGCAGTGGGGAATGTGACTGGGGGAGAGGGAATGGGGAATGTCACTGGGGGAGAGGGAGTGGGGAATGTGACTGCGGGAGAGGGAATGGGGAATGTGACTGGGGGAGAGGCAGTGGAGAATGTGACTGGGGGAGAGGGAGTGGGGAATGTGTCTGGGGGAGAGGGAGTGGGGAATGTGACTGGGGGAGAGGGAGTGGGGAATGTGTCTGGGGGACAGGCATTGGGGAATGTGACTGCGGGAGAGGCAGTGGGGAATGTGACTGGGGGAGAGGGAGTGGGGAATGTGTCTGGGGGAGAGGGAGTGGGGAATGTGTCTGGGGGAGAGGGAGTGGGGAATGTGACTGCGGGAGAGGGAGTGGGGAATGTGACTGGGGGAGAGGGAGTGGGGAATGTGTCTGGGGGAGAGGGAGTGGGGAATGTGACTGCGGGAGAGGCAGTGGGGAATGTGAATGGGGGAGAGGGAGTGGGAAATGTGACTGGGGGAGAGGCAGTGGGGAATGTGACTGGGGGAGAGGGAGTGGGGAATGTGACTGGGGGAGAGGGAATGGGGAATGTGACTGGGGGAGAGGGAGTGGGGAATGTGTCTGGGGGAGAGGGAGTGGGGAATGTGTCTGGGGGAGAGGGAGTGGGGAATGTGACTGGGGGAGAGGGAGTGGGGAATGTGTCTGGGGGACAGGCATTGGGGAATGTGTCTGGGGGAGAGGGAGTGGGGAATGTGTCTGGGGGAGAGGGAGTGGGGAATGTGACTGCGGGAGAGGCAGTGGGGAATGTGACTGGGGGAGAGGGAGTGGGGAATGTGTCTGGGGGAGAGGGAGTGGGGAATGTGACTGCGGGAGAGGCAGTGGGGGATGTGACTGGGGGAGAGGCAGTGGGGAATGTGACTGGGGGAGAGGGAGTGGGGAATGTGACTGGGGGAGAGGGAATGGGGAATGTGACTGGGGGAGAGGGAGTGGGGAATGTGACTGGGGGAGAGGGAGTGGGGAATGTGTCTGGGGGAGAGGGAGTGGGGAATGTGTCTGGGGGAGAGGGAGTGGGGAATGTGACTGCGGGAGAGGCAGTGGGGAATGTGACTGGGGGAGAGGGAGTGGGGAATGTGACTGGGGGAGAGGGAGTGGGGAATGTGTCTGGGGGAGAGGCAGTGGGGAATGTGACTGGGGGAGAGGGAATGGGGAATGTCACTGGGGGAGAGGGAGTGGGGAATGTGACTGCGGGAGAGGGAATGGGGAATGTGACTGGGGGAGAGGCAGTGGAGAATGTGACTGGGGGAGAGGGAGTGGGGAATGTGTCTGGGGGAGAGGGAGTGGGGAATGTCACTGGGGGAGAGGCAGTGGGCAATGTGACTGGGGGAGAGGGAGTGGGGAATGTGACTGGGGGAGAAGCAGTGGGGAATGTGACTGGGGGAGAGGGAGTGGGGAATGTGTCTGGGGGAGAGGGAGTGGGGAATATGACTGGGGGAGAGGGAATGGGGAATGTCACGAGGGGAGAGGGAGTGGGGAATGTGACTGCGGGAGAAGGAATGGGGAATGTGACTGGGGGAGAGGCAGTGGAGAATGTGACTGGGGGAGAGGGAGTGGGGAATGTGTCTGGGGGAGAGGGAGTGGGGAATGTGACTGGGGGAGAGGCAGTGGGCAATGTGACTGGGGGAGAGGGAGTGGGGAATGTGACTGGGGGAGAAGCAGTGGGGAATGTGTCTGGGGGAGAGGGAGTGGGGAATGTGTCTGGGGGAGAGGCAGTGGGGAATGTGACTGGGGGAGAGGGAGTGGGGAATGTGTCTGGAGGAGAGGGAGAGGGGAATGTGACTTGGGGAGAGGGAGTGGGGAATGTGTCTGGGGGAGAGGCATTGGGGAATGTGACTTGGGGAGAGGGAGTGGGGAATGTGACTGCGGGAGAGGGAGTGGGGAATGTGTCTGGAGGAGAGGGAGAGGGGAATGTGACTGCGGGAGAGGCAGTGGGGAATGTGACAGGGGGAGAGGGAGTGGGGAATGTGACTGGGGGAGAGGCAGTGGGGAATGTGACTGGGGGAGAGGGAGTGGGGAATGTGACTGGGGGAGAGGGAGTGGGGAATGTGTCTGGGGGAGAGGGAGTGGGGAATGTGTCTGGGGGAGAGGGAGTGGAGAATGTGACTGCGGGAGAGGCAGTGGGGAATGTGACTGGGGGAGAGGGAGTGGGGAATGTGACTGGGGGAGAGGCATTGGGGAATGTGTCTGGGGGAGAGGCAGTGGGGAATGTGACTGGGGGAGAGGGAGTGGGGAATGTGACTGGGGGAGAGGGAATGGGGAATGTGTCTGGGGGAGAGGGAGTGGGGAATGTGACTGGGGGAGAGGGAGAGGGGAATGTGACTGGGGGAGAGGGAATGGGGAATGTCATTGGGGGAGAGGCAGTGGGGAATGTGACTGGAGGAGAGGCAGTGGGGAATGTGACTGGGGGAGAGGGAATGGGGAATGTCACTGGGGGAGAGGCAGTCGGGAATGTGACTGGAGGAGAGGGAGTGGGGAATGTGACTGGGGGAGAGGGAGTGGGGAATGTGTCTGGGGGAGAGGCAGTGGGGAATGTGACTGGGGGAGAGAGAATGGGGAATGTCACTGGGGGAGAGGGAGTGGGGAATGTGACTGCGGGAGAGGGAATGGGGAATGTGACTGGGGGAGAGGCAGTGGAGAATGTGACTGGGGGAGAGGGAGTGGGGAATGTGTCTGGGGGAGAGGGAGTGGGGAATGTGACTGGGGGAGAGGCAGTGGGCAATGTGACTGGGGGAGAGGGAGTGGGGAATGTGACTGGGGGAGATGCAGTGGGGAATGTGACTGGGGGAGAGGGAGTGGGGAATGTGTCTGGGGGAGAGGCAGTGGGGAATGTGACTGGGGGAGAGGGAGTGGGGAATGTGTCTGGAGGAGAGGGAGAGGGGAATGTGTCTGGGGGAGAGGGAGTGGGGAATGTGTCTGGGGGAGAGGCATTGGGGAATGTGACTTGGGGAGAGGGAGTGGGGAATGTGACTGCGGGAGAGGGAATGGGGAATGTGTCTGGAGGAGAGGGAGAGGGGAATGTGACTTGGGGAGAGGGAGTGGGGAATGTGACTGCGGGAGAGGCAGTGGGGAACGTGACTGGGGGAGAGGGAGTGGGGAATGTGTCTGGGGGAGAGGCAGTGGGGAATGTGACTGGGGGAGTGGCAGTGGGGAATGTGACTGGGGGAGAGGGAGTGGGGAATGTGACTGGGGGAGAGGCAGTGGGGAATGTGTCTGGGGGAGAGGGAGTGGGGAATGTGACTGCGGGAGAGGGAGTGGGGAATGTGTCTGGGGGACAGGGAGTGGGGAATGTGACTGCGGGAGAGGGAGTGGGGAATGTGTCTAGAGGAGAGGGAGAGGGGAATGTGACTTGGGGAGAGGGAGTGGGGAATGTGTCTGGGGGAGAGGGAGTGGGGAATGTGACTGCGGGAGAGGCAGTGGGGAATGTGACTGGGGGAGAGGGAGTGGGGAATGTGACTGGGGGAGAGGCAGTGGGGAATGTGACTGGGGGAGAGGGAGTGGGGAATGTGTCTGGGGGAGAGGGAGTGGGGAATGTGTCTGGGGGAGAGGGAGTGGAGAATGTGACTGCGGGAGAGGCAGTGGGGAATGTGACTGGGGGAGAGGGAGTGGGGAATGTGACTGGGGGAGAGGCATTGGGGAATGTGTCTGGGGGAGAGGCAGTGGGGAATGTGACTGGGGGAGAGGGAGTGGGGAATGTGACTGGGGGAGAGGGAATGGGGAATGTGACTGGGGGAGAGGGAGTGGGGAATGTGACTGGGGGAGAGGGAATGGGAAATGTCATTGGGGGAGAGGGAATGGGAAATGTCATTGGGGGAGAGGCAGTGGGGAATGTGACTGGAGGAGAGGCAGTGGGGAATGTGACTGGGGGAGAGGCAGTGGGGAATGTGACTGGGGGAGAGGGAATGGGGAATGTCACTGGGGGAGAGGCAGTCGGGAATGTGACTGGAGGAGAGGGAGTGGGGAATGTGACTGGGGGAGAGGGAGTGGGGAATGTGTCTGGGGGAGAGGCAGTGGGGAATGTGACTGGGGGAGAGGGAATGGGGAATGTCACTGGGGGAGAGGGAGTGGGGAATGTGACTGCGGGAGAGGGAATGGGGAATGTGACTGGGGGAGAGGCAGTGGAGAATGTGACTGGGGGAGAGGGAGTGGGGAATGTGTCTGGGGGAGAGGGAGTGGGGAATGTGACTGGGGGAGAGGCAGTGGGGAATGTGACTGGGGGAGAGGGAATGGGGAATGTGACTGGGGGAGAAGCAGTGGGGAATGTGAGTGGGGGAGAGGGAGTGGGGAATGTGTCTGGGGGAGAGGCAGTGGGGAATGTGACTGGGGGAGAGGGAGTGGGGAATGTGCCTGGAGGAGAGGGAGAGGGGAAT
This sequence comes from Stegostoma tigrinum, assembly GCF_030684315.1. Classification (NCBI taxonomy): domain Eukaryota; kingdom Metazoa; phylum Chordata; class Chondrichthyes; order Orectolobiformes; family Stegostomatidae; genus Stegostoma; species Stegostoma tigrinum. The sequence goes on from NC_081355.1 coordinate 160,188,515, forward strand.
GTGACTTGGGGAGAGGGAGTGGGGAATGTGTCTGGGGGAGAGGGAGTGGGGAATGTGTCTGGGGGAGAGGCATTGGGGAATGTGACTTGGGGAGAGGGAGTGGGGAATGTGACTGCGGGAGAGGGAGTGGGGAATGTGTCTGGAGGAGAGGGAGAGGGGAATGTGACTGCGGGAGAGGCAGTGGGGAATGTGACTGGGGAGGAGGGAGTGGGGAATGTGACTGGGGGAGAGGCAGTGGGGAATGTGACTGGGGGAGAGGGAGTGGGGAATGTGACTGGGGGAGAGGGAGTGGGGAATGTGTCTGGGGGAGAGGGAGTGGGGAATGTGTCTGGGGGAGAGGGAGTGGAGAATGTGACTGCGGGAGAGGCAGTGGAGAATGTGACTGGGGGAGAGGGAGTGGGGAATGTGACTGGGGGAGAGGCATTGGGGAATGTGTCTGGGGGAGAGGCAGTGGGGAATGTGACTGGGGGAGAGGGAGTGGGGAATGTGACTGGGGGAGAGGGAATGGGGAATGTGACTGGGGGAGAGGGAGTGGGGAATGTGTCTGGGGGAGAGGGAGTGGGGAATGTGACTGGGGGAGAGGGAGAGGGGAATGTGACTGGGGGAGAGGGAATGGGGAATGTCATTGGGGGAGAGGCAGTGGGGAATGTGACTGGAGGAGAGGCAGTGGGGAATGTGACTGGGGGAGAGGCAGTGGGGAATGTGACTCGGGGAGAGGGAATGGGGAATGTCACTGGGGGAGAGGCAGTCGGGAATGTGACTGGAGGAGAGGGAGTGGGGAATGTGACTGGGGGAGAGGGAGTGGGGAATGTGTCTGGGGGAGAGGCAGTGGGGAATGTGACTGGGGGAGAGGGAATGGGGAATGTCACTGGGGGAGAGGGAGTGGGGAATGTGACTGCGGGAGAGGGAATGGGGAATGTGACTGGGGGAGAGGCAGTGGAGAATGTGACTGGGGGAGAGGGAGTGGGGAATGTGTCTGGGGGAGAGGGAGTGGGGAATGTGACTGGGGGAGTGGCAGTGGGGAATGTGACTGGGGGAGAGGGAGTGGGGAATGTGTCTGGGGGAGAGGCAGTGGGGAATGTGACTGGGGGAGAGGGAGTGGGGAATGTGTCTGGAGGAGAGGGAGTGGGGAATGTGACTTGGGGAGAGGGAGTGGGGAATGTGACTGCGGGAGAGGGAATGGGGAATGTGTCTGGAGGAGAGGGAGAGGGGAATGTGACTTGCGGAGAGGGAGTGGGGAATGTGACTGCGGGAGAGGGAGTGGGGAATGTGTCTGGAGGAGAGGGAGAGGGGAATGTGACTTGGGGAGAGGGAGTGGGGAATGTGTCTGGGGGAGAGGGAGTGGGGAATGTGTCTGGGGGAGAGGCATTGGGGAATGTGACTGGGGGAGAGGCATTGGGAATGTGTCTGGGGGAGAGGCAGTGGGGAATGTGACTGGGGGAGAAGGAGTGGGGAATGTGACTGGGGGAGAGGGAATAGAACATATAGAACATAGAACAGTACAGCACAGAACAGGCCCTTCAGCCCACAATGTTGTGCCGACCATTGATCCTCATGGATGCACCCTCAAATTTCTGTGACCATATGCATGTCCAGCAGTCTCGTAAATGACCCCAATGACCTTGCTTCCACAACTGCTGCTGGCAACGCATTCCATGCTCTCACAACTCTCTGCGTAAAGAACCTGCCTCTGACATCCCCTCTATACTTTCCACCAACCAGCTTAAAACTATGACCCCTCGTGCTAGCCATTTCTGCCCTGGGAAATAGTCTCTGGCTATCAACTCTATCTATGCCTCTCATTATCTTGTATACCTCAATTAGGTCGCCTCTCCTCCTCCTTTTCTCCAATGAAAAGAGACCGAGCTCAGTCAACCTCTCTTCATAAGATAAGCCCTCCAGTCCAGGCAGCATCCTGGTAAACCTCCTCTGAACCCTCTCCAAAGCATCCACATCTTTCCTATAATAGGGCGCCCAGAACTGGACGCAGTATTCCAAGTGCGGTCTAACCAAAGTTTTATAGAGCTGCAACAAGATCTCACGACTCTTAAACTCAATCCCCCTGTTAATGAAAGCCAAAACACCATATGCTTTCTTAACAACCCTGTCCACTTGGGTGGCCATTTTAAGGGATCTATGTATCTGCACACCAAGATCCCTCTGTTCCTCCACGCTGCCAAGAATCCTATCCTTAATCCTGTACTCAGCTTTCAAATTCGACCTTCCAAAATGCATCACCTCGCATTTATCCAGGTTGAACTCCATCTGCCACCTCTCAGCCCATCTCTGCATCCTGTCAATGTCCCGCTGCAGCCTACAACAGCCCTCTACACTGTCAACGACACCTCCGACCTTTGTGTCGTCTGCAAACTTGCTGACCCATCCTTCAATTCCCTCGTCCAAGTCATTAATAAAAATTACAAACAGTAGAGGCCCAAGGACAGAGCCCTGTGAATGGGCAATGTGACTGGGGGAGAGGGAGTGGGGAATGTGTCTGGGGGAGAGGGAGTGGGGAATGTGTCTGGGGGAGAGGGAGTGGGGAATGTGACTGCGGGAGAGGCAGTGGGGAATGTGACTGGGGGAGAGGGAGTGGGGAATGTGACTGGGGGAGAGGCAGTGGGGAATGTGACTGGGGGAGAGGGAGTGGGGAATGTGACTGGGGGAGAGGGAGTGGGGAATGTGTCTTGTGGAGAGGGAGTGGGGAATGTGTCTGGGGGAGAGGGAGTGGAGAATGTGACTGGGGGAGAGGGAGTGGAGAATGTGACTGGGGGAGAGGCAGTGGGGAATGTGTCTGGGGAAGAGGCAGTGTGGAATGTGACTGGGGGAGAGGGAGTGGGGAATGTGACTGGGGGAGAGGGAGTTGGGAATGTGTCTGGGGGAGAGGGAGTGGGGAATGTGACTGGGGGAGAGGGAGTGGGGAATGTGACTGGGGGTGAGGGAATGGGGAATGTCATTGGGGGAGAGGCAGTGGGGAATGTGACTGGAGGAGAGGCAGTGGCAATGTGACTGGGGGAGAGGCAGTGGGGAATGTGACTGGGGGAGAGGGAATGGGGAATGTCACTAGGGGAGAGGCAGTCGGGAATGTGACTGGAGGAGAGGGAGTGGGGAATGTAACTGGGGGAGAGGGAGTGGGGAATGTGTCTGGGGGAGAGGCAGTGGGGAATGTGACTGGCGGAGAGGGAATGGGGAATGTCACTGGGGGAGAGGGAGTGGGGAATGTGACTGCGGGAGAGGGAATGGGGAATGTGACTGGGGGAGAGGCAGTGGAGAATGTGACTTGGGGAGAGGGAGTGGGGAATGTGTCTGGGGGAGAGGGAGTGGGGAATGTGACTGGGGGAGAGGCAGTGGGCAATGTGACTGGGGGAGAGGGAGTGGGGAATGTGACTGGGGGAGAAGCAGTGGGGAATGTGACTGGGGGAGAGGGAGTGGGGAATGTGTCTGGGGGAGAGGCAGTGGGGAATGTGACTGGGGGAGAGGGAGTGGGGAATGTGACTGGGGGAGAGCGAATGGGGAATGTGACTGGGGGAGAGGGAGTGGGGAATGTGTCTCGGGGAGAGGGAGTGGGGAATGTGACTGGGGGAGAGGGAGTTGGGAATGTGACTGGGGGAGAGGGAATGGGGAATGTGACTGGGGGAGAGGCAGTGGGGAATGTGACTGGAGGAGAGGCAGTGGGGAATGTGACTGGGGGAGAGGCAGTGGGGAATGTGACTGGAGGAGAGATGGTGGGGAATGTGACTGTGGTAGAGGGAGTGGGGAATGTGTCTGGGGGAGAGGCCGTGGGGAATGTGACTGGGGGAGAGGCAGTGGGGAATGTGACTGGGGCAGAGGCAGTGGGGAATGTGACTGGGGGAGAGGGAGTGGGGAATGTCACTGGGGGAGAAGCAGTGGGGAATGTGACTGGAGGAGAGGGAGTGGGGAATGTGACTGGGGGAGAGGCAGTGGAGAATGTGACTGGGGGAGAGGGGGTGGGGAATGTGACTGCGGGAGAGGGAATGGGGAATGTGTCTGGAGGAGAGGGAGAGGGGAATGTGACTTGGGGAGAGGGAGTGGGGAATGTGACTGCGGGAGAGGGAGAGGGGAATTTGTCTGGAGGAGAGGGAGAGGGGAATGTGACTTGGGGAGAGGGAGTGGGGAATGTGTCTGGGGGAGAGGGAGTGGGGAATGTGTCTGGGGGAGAGGCATTGGGGAATGTGACTGGGGGAGGGGCATTGGGGAATGTGACTTGGGGAGAGGGAGTGGGGAATGTGACTGGGGGAGAGGCAGTGGGGAATGTGTCTGGGGGAGAGGGAGTGGGGAATGTGTCTGGGGGAGAGGGAGTGGGGAATGTGACTGCGGGAGAGGCAGTGGGGAATGTGACTGGGGGAGAGGGAGTGGGGAATGTGACTGGGGGAGAGGCATTGGGGAATGTGTCTGGGGGAGAGGCAGTGGGGAATGTGACTGGGGGAGAGGGAGTGGGGAATGTGTCTGGGGGAGAGGGAGTGGGGAATGTGACTGGGGGAGAGGGAGTGGGGAATGTGACTGGGGGAGAGGGAATGGGGAATGTCATTGGGGGAGAGGCAGTGGGGAATGTGACTGGAGGAGAGGCAGTGGGGAATGTGACTGGGGGAGAGGGAATGGGCAATGTCACTGGGGGAGAGGCAGTCGGGAATGTGACTGGAGGAGAGGGAGTGGGGAATGTGACCAGGGGAGAGGGAGTGGGGAATGTGTCTGGGGGAGAGGCAGTGGGGAATGTGACTGGGGGAGAGGGAATGGGGAATGTCACTGGGGGAGAGGGAGTGGGGAATGTGACTGCGGGAGAGTGAGTGGGGAATGTGTCTGGGGGAGAGGCAGTGGGGAATGTGACTGGGGGAGAGGGAGTGGGGAATGTGACTGGGGGAGAGCGAATGGGGAATGTGACTGGGGGAGAGGAAGTGGGGAATGTGTCTGGGGGAGAGGGAGTGGGGAATGTGACTAGGGGAGAGTGAGTGGGGAATGTGTCTGGGGGAGAGGCAGTGGGGAATGTGACTGGGGGAGAGGGAGTGGGGAATGTGACTGGGGGAGAGCGAATGGGGAATGTGACTGGGGGAGAGGAAGTGGGGAATGTGTCTGGGGGAGAGGGAGTGGGGAATGTGACTGGGGGAGAGGGAGTGGGGAATGTGACTGGGGGAGAGGGAATGGGGAATGTCACTGGGGGAGAGGCAGTGGGGAATGTGACTGGAGGAGAGGCAGTGGGGAATGTGACTGGGGGAGAGGCAGTGGGGAATGTGACTGGGGGAGAGGCAGTGGGGAATGTGACTGGAGGAGAGATGGTGGGGAATGTGACTGTGGTAGAGGGAGTGGGGAATGTGTCTGGGGGAGAGGCAGTGGGGAATGTGACTGGGGGAGAGGCAGTGGGGAATGTGTCTGGGGGAGAGGCAGTGGGGAATGTCACTGGGGGAGAGGCAGTGGGGAATGTGACTGGAGGAGAGGGAGTGGGGAATGTGACTGCGGGAGAGGGAATGGGGAATGTGACTGGGGGAGAGGCAGTGGAGAATGTGACTGGGGGAGAGGGAGTGGGGAATGTGACTGGGGGAGAGGCAGTGGGGAATGTGTCTGGGGGAGAGGGAGTGGGGAATGTTTCTGGGGGAGAGGGAGTGGGGAATGTGACTGGGGGAGAGGGAGTGGGGAATGTGTCTGGGGGAGAGGGAGTGGGGAATGTGTCTGGGGGAGAGGGAGTGGGGAATGTGACTGGGGGAGAGGGAGTGGGGTATGTGTCTGGGGGAGAGGGAGTGGGGAATGTGTCTGGGGGAGATGGAGTGGGGAATGTGTCTGGGGGAGAGGGAGTGGGGAATGTGACTGCGGGAGAGGGAGTGGGGAATGTGTCTGGGGGAGAGGCAGTGGGGAATGTGACTGGGGGAGAGGGAGTGGGGAATGTGTCTGGGGGAGAGGGAGTGGGGAATGTGACTGGGGGAGAGGGAGTGGGGAATGTGTCTGGGGGAGGGGCAGTGGGGAATGTGTCTGGGGGAGAGGGAGTGGGGAATGTGTCTGGGGGAGAGGGAGTTGGGAATGTGACTGGGGGAGGGGCAGTGGGGAATGTGTCTGGGGGAGAGGGAGTGGGGAATGTGACTGGGGGAGAGGGAGTGGGGAATGTTACTGGGGGAGAGGGAATGGGGAATGTGTCTGGGGGAGGGGCAGTGGGGAATGTGTCTGGGGGAGAGGGAGTGGGGAATGTGTCTGGGGGAGGGGCAGTGGGGAATGTGACTGGGAGGAGAGGGAGTTGGGAATGTGACTGGGGGAGAGGGAGTGGGGAATGTGACTGGGGGAGAGGCATTGGGGAATGTGTCTGGGGGAGAGGCAGTGGGGAATGTGACTGGGGGAGAGGGAGTGGGGAATGTGACTGGGGGAGAGGGAATGGGGAATGTGACTGGGGGAGAGGGAGTGGGGAATGTGTCTGGGGGAGAGGGAGTGGGGAATGTGACTGGGGGAGAGGGAGAGGGGAATGTGACTGGGGGAGAGGGAATGGGGAATGTCATTGGGGGAGAGGCAGTGGGGAATGTGACTGGAGGAGAGGCAGTGGGGAATGTGACTGGGGGAGAGGCAGTGGGGAATGTGACTGGGGGAGAGGGAATGGGGAATGTCACTGGGGGAGAGGCAGTCGGGAATGTGACTGGAGGAGAGGGAGTGGGGAATGTGACTGGGGGAGAGGGAGTGGGGAATGTGTCTGGGGGAGAGGCAGTGGGGAATGTGACTGGGGGAGAGGCAGTGGGGAATGTGACTGGGGGAGAGGGAATGGGGAATGTCACTGGGGGAGAGGGAGTGGGGAATGTGACTGCGGGAGAGGGAATGGGGAATGTGACTGGGGGAGAGGCAGTGGAGAATGTGACTGGGGGAGAGGGAGAGGGGAATGTTTCTGGGGGAGAGGGAGTGGGGAATGTGACTGGGGGAGAGGGAGTGGGGAATGTGACTGGGGGAGAAGCAGTGGGGAATGTGACTGAGGGAGATGGAGTGGGGAATGTGTCTGGGGGAGAGGCAGTGGGGAATGTGACTGGGGGAGAGGGAGTGGGGAATGTGTCTGGAGGAGAGGGAGAGGGGAATGTGACTTGGGGAGAGGGAGTGGGGAATGTGTCTGGGGGAGAGGCAGTGGGGAATGTGACTGGGGGAGAGGGAGTGGGGAATGTGACTGGGGGAGAGGGAGTGGGGAATGTGTCTGGGGGAGAGGGAGTGGGGAATGTGTCTGGGGGAGAGGGAGTGGAGAATGTGACTGGGGGAGAGGGAGTGGGGAATGTGACTGGGGGAGAGGGAGTGGGGAATGTGACTGGGGGAGAGGCATTGGGGAATGTGTCTGGGGCAGAGGCAGTGGGGAATGTGACTGGGGGAGAGGGAGTGGGGAATGTGACTGGGGGAGAGGGAATGGGGAATGTGACTGGGGGAGAGGGAGTGGGGAATGTGTCTGGGGGAGAGGGTGTGGGTAATGTGACTGGGGGAGAGGGAGTGGCGAATGTGACTGGGGGAAGAGGGAATGGGGAATGTCATTGGGGGAGAGGCAGTGGGGAATGTGACTGGAGGAGAGGCAGTGGGGAATGTGACTGGGGGAGAGGCAGTGGGGAATGTGACTGGGGGAGAGGGAATGGGGAATGTCACTGGGGGAGAGGCAGTCGGGAATGTGACTGGAGGAGAGGGAGTGGGGAATGTGACTGGGGGAGAGGGAGTGGGGAATGTGTCTGGGGGAGAGGCAGTGGGGAATGTGACTGGGGGAGAGGGAATGGGGAATGTCACTGGGGGAGAGGGAGTGGGGAATGTGACTGCGGGAGAGGGAATGGGGAATGTGTCTGGGGGAGAGGCAGTGGGGAATGTGACTGGGGGAGAAGGAGTGGGGAATGTGACTGGGGGAGAGGGAATGGGGAATGTGACTGGGGGAGAGGGAGTGGGGAATGTGTCTGGGGGAGAGGGAGTGGGGAATGTGTCTGGGGGAGAGGGAGTGGGGAATGTGACTGCGGGAGAGGCAGTGGGGAATGTGACTGGGGGAGAGGGAGTGGGGAATGTGACTGGGGGAGAGGCAGTGGGGAATGTGACTGGGGGAGAGGGAGTGGGGAATGTGACTGGGGGAGAGGGAGTGGGGAATGTGTCTTGTGGAGAGGGAGTGGGGAATGTGTCTGGGGGAGAGGGAGTGGAGAATGTGACTGGGGGAGAGGGAGTGGAGAATGTGACTGGGGGAGAGGCACTGGGGAATGTGTCTGGGGAAGAGGCAGTGGGGAATGTGACTGGGGGAGAGGGAGTGGGGAATGTGACTGGGGGAGAGGGAGTGGGGAATGTGTCTGGGGGAGAGGGAGTGGGGAATGTGACTGGGGGAGAGGGAGTGGGGAATGAGACTGGGGGTGAGGGAATGGGGAATGTCATTGGGGGAGAGGCAGTGGGGAATGTGACTGGAGGAGAGGCAGTGGGGAATGTGACTGGGGGAGAGGCAGTGGGGAATGTGACTGGGGGAGAGGGAATGGGGAATGTCACTGGGGGAGAGGCAGTCGGGAATGAGACTGGAGGAGAGGGAGTGGGGAATGTGACTGGGGGAGAGGGAGTGGGGAATGTGTCTGGGGGAGAGGCAGTGGGGAATGTGACTGGCGGAGAGGGAATGGGGAATGTCACTGGGGGAGAGGGAGTGGGGAATGTGACTGCGGGAGAGGGAATGGGGAATGTGACTGGGGGAGAGGCAGTGGAGAATGTGACTTGGGGAGAGGGAGTGGGGAATGTGTCTGGGGGAGAGGGAGTGGGGAATGTGACTGGGGGAGAGGCAGTGGGCAATGTGACTGGGGGAGAGGGAGTGGGGAATGTGACTGGGGGAGAAGCAGTGGGGAATGTGACTGGGGGAGAGGGAGTGGGGAATGTGTCTGGGGGAGAGGCAGTGGGGAATGTGACTGGGGGAGAGGGAGTGGGGAATGTGACTGGGGGAGAGCGAATGGGGAATGTGACTGGGGGAGAGGGAGTGGGGAATGTGTCTCGGGGAGAGGGAGTGGGGAATGTGACTGGGGGAGAGGGAGTTGGGAATGTGACTGGGGGAGAGGGAATGGGGAATGTGACTGGGGGAGAGGCAGTGGGGAATGTGACTGGAGGAGAGGCAGTGGGGAATGTGACTGGGGGAGAGGCAGTGGGGAATGTGACTGGGGGAGAGGGAATGGGGAATGTCACTGGGGGAGAGGCAGTGGGGAATGTGACTGGAGGAGAGATGGTGGGGAATGTGACTGTGGTAGAGGGAGTGGGGAATGTGTCTGGGGGAGAGGCAGTGGGGAATGTGACTGGGGGAGAGGCAGTGGGGAATGTCACTGGGGGAGAGGGAGTGGGGAATGTCACTGGGGGAGAAGCAGTGGGGAATGTGACTGGAGGAGAGGGAGTGGGGAATGTGACTGGGGGAGAGGCAGTGGAGAATGTGACTGGGGGAGAGGGAGTGGGGAATGTGACTGGGGGAGAGGCAGTGGGCAATGTGACTTGGGGAGAGGGGGTGGGGAATGTGACTGCGGGAGAGGGAATGGGGAATGTGTCTGGAGGAGAGGGAGAGGGGAATGTGACTTGGGGAGAGGGAGTGGGGAATGTGACTGCGGGAGAGGGAGAGGGGAATGTGTCTGGAGGAGAGGGAGAGGGGAATGTGACTTGGGGAGAGGGAGTGGGGAATGTGTCTGGGGGAGAGGGAGTGGGGAATGTGTCTGGGGGAGAGGCATTGGGGAATGTGACTGGGGGAGGGGCATTGGGGAATGTGACTTGGGGAGAGGGAGTGGGGAATGTGACTGGGGGAGAGGCAGTGGGGAATGTGTCTGGGGGAGAGGGAGTGGGGAATGTGACTGCGGGAGAGGCAGTGGGGAATGTGACTGGGGGTGAGGGAGTGGTGAATGTGTCTGGGGGAGAGGGAGTGGGGAATGTGACTGGGGGAGAGGGAGTGGGGAATGTGACTGGGGGAGAGGCAGTGGGGAATGTGACTGGGGGAGAGGGAGTGGGGAATGTGTCTGGGGGAGAGGCATTGGGGAATGTGTCTGGGGGAGAGGCAGTGGGGAATGTGACTGGGGGAGAGGGAGTGGGGAATGTGTCTGGGGGAGAGGGAGTGGGGAATGTGACTGGGGGAGAGGGAGTGGGGAATGTGACTGGGGGAGAGGGAATGGGGAATGTCATTGGGGGAGAGGCAGTGGGGAATGTGACTGGAGGAGAGGCAGTGGGGAATGTGACTGGGGGAGAGGGAATGGGGAATGTCACTGGGGGAGAGGCAGTCGGGAATGTGACTGGAGGAGAGGGAGTGGGGAATGTGACCAGGGGAGAGGGAGTGGGGAATGTGTCTGGGGGAGAGGCAGTGGGGAATGTGACTGGGGGAGAGGGAATGGGGAATGTCACTGGGGGAGAGGGAGTGGGGAATGTGACTGCGGGAGAGGGAATGGGGAATGTGACTGGGGGAGAGGGAGTGGGGAATGTGTCTGGGGGAGAGGGAGTGGGGAATGTGACTGGGGGAGCGGCAGTGGGCAATGTGACTGGGGGAGAGGGAGTGGGGAATGTGACTGGGGGAGAAGCAGTGGGGAATGTGACTGGGGGAGAGTGAGTGGGGAATGTGTCTGGGGGAGAGGCAGTGGGGAATGTGACTGGGGGAGAGGGAGTGGGGAATGTGACTGGGGGAGAGCGAATGCGGAATGTGACTGGGGGAGAGGAAGTGGGGAATGTGTCTGGGGGAGAGGGAGTGGGGAATGTGACTGGGGGAGAGGGAGTGGGGAATGTGACTGGGGGAGAGGGAATGGGGAATGTCACTGGGGGAGAGGCAGTGGGGAATGTGACTGGAGGAGAGGCAGTGGGGAATGTGACTGGGGGAGAGGGAGTGGGGAATGTGACTGGAGGAGAGATGGTGGGGAATGTGACTGTGGTAGAGGGAGTGGGGAATGTGTCTGGGGGAGATGCAGTGGGGAATGTGTCTGGGGGAGAGGCAGTGGGGAATGTCACTGGGGGAGAGGCAGTGGGGAATGTGACTGGAGGAGAGGGAGTGGGGAATGTGACTGCGGGAGAGGGAATGGGGAATGTGACTGGGGGAGAGGCAGTGGGGAATGTGACTGGGGGAGAGGCAGTGGGGAATGTGTCTGGGGGAGAGGGAGTGGGGAATGTGACTGGGGGAGAGGCAGTGGGGAATGTGTCTGGGGGAGAGGGAGTGGGGAATGTGTCTGGGGGAGAGGGAGTGGGGAATGTGACTGGGGGAGAGGGAGTGGGGAATGTGTCTGGGGGAGAGGGAGTGGGGAATGTGTCTGGGGGAGAGGGAGTGGGGAATGTGACTGGGGGAGAGGGAGTGGGGTATGTGTCTGGGGGAGAGGGAGTGGGGAATGTGTCTGGGGGAGATGGAGTGGGGAATGTGTCTGGGGGAGAGGGAGTGGGGAATGTGACTGCGGGAGAGGGAGTGGGGAATGTGTCTGGGGGAGAGGCAGTGGGGAATGTGACTGGGGGAGAGGGAGTGGGGAATGTGTCTGGGGGAGAGGGAGTGGGGAATGTGACTGGGGGAGAGGGAGTGGGGAATGTGTCTGGGGGAGGGGCAGTGGGGAATGTGTCTGGGGGAGAGGGAGTGGGGAATGTGTCTGGGGGAGAGGGAGTTTGGAATGTGACTGGGGGAGGGGCAGTGGGGAATGTGTCTGGGGGAGAGGGAGTGGGGAATGTGACTGGGGGAGAGGGAGTGGGGAATGTTACTGGGGGAGAGGGAATGGGGAATGTGTCTGGGGGAGGGGCAGTGGGGAATGTGTCTGGGGGAGAGGGAGTGGGGAATGTGTCTGGGGGAGGGGCAGTGGGGAATGTGACTGGGAGGAGAGGGAGTTGGGAATGTGACTGGGGGAGAGGGGGTGGGGAATGTGACTGGGGGAGAGGGAGTGGGGAATGTGACTGGGGGAGAGGCATTGGGGAATGTGTCTGGGGGAGAGGCAGTGGGGAATGTGACTGGGGGAGAGGGAGTGGGGAATGTGACTGGGGGAGAGGGAATGGGGAATGTGACTGGGGGAGAGGGAGTGGGGAATGTGTCTGGGGGAGAGGGAGTGGGGAATGTGACTGGGGGAGAGGGAGAGGGGAATGTGACTGGGGGAGAGGGAATGGGGAATGTCATTGGGGGAGAGGCAGTGGGGAATGTGACTGGAGGAGAGGCAGTGGGGAATGTGACTGGGGGAGAGGCAGTGGGGAATGTGACTGGGGGAGAGGGAATGGGGAATGTCACTGAGGGAGAGGCAGTCGGGAATGTGACTGGAGGAGAGGGAGTGGGGAATGTGACTGGGGGAGAGGGAGTGGGGAATGTGTCTGGGGGAGAGGCAGTCGGGAATGTGACTGGGGGAGAGGCAGTGGGGAATGTGACTGGGGGAGAGGGAATGGGGAATGTCACTGGGGGAGAGGGAGTGGGGAATGTGACTGCGGGAGAGGGAATGGGGAATGTGACTGGGGGAGAGGCAGTGGAGAATGTGACTGGGGGAGAGGGAGAGGGGAATGTGTCTGGGGGAGAGGGAGTGGGGAATGTGACTGGGGGAGAGGGAGTTTGGAATGTGACTGGGGGAGAAGCAGTGGGGAATGTGACTGGGGGAGATGGAGTGGGGAATGTGTCTGGGGGAGAGGCAGTGGGGAATGTGACTGGGGGAGAGGGAGTGGGGAATGTGTCTGGAGGAGAGGGAGAGGGGAATGTGACTTGGGGAGAGGGAGTGGGGAATGTGTCTGGGGGAGAGGGAGTGGGGAATGTGTCTGGGGGAGAGGCATTGGGGAATGTGACTGGGGGAGAGGGAGTGGGGAATGTGTGTGGGGGAGAGGGAGTGGGGAATGTGACTGCGGGAGAGGGAATGGGGAATGTGTCTGGAGGAGAGGGAGAGGGGAATGTGACTTGGGGAGAGGGAGTGGGGAATGTGTCTTGGGGAGAGGCAGTGGGGAATGTGACTGGGGGAGAGGGAGTGGGGAATGTGACTGGGGGAGAGGGAGTGGGGAATGTGTGTGGGGGAGAGGGAGTGGGGAATGTGTCTGGGGGAGAGGGAGTGGAGAATGTGACTGGGGGAGAGGGAGTGGGGAATGTGACTGGGGGAGAGGGAGTGGGGAATGTGACTGGGGGAGAGGCATCGGGGAATGTGTCTGGGGCAGAGGCAGTGGGGAATGTGACTGGGGGAGAGGGAGTGGGGAATGTGACTGGGGGAGAGGGAATGGGGAATGTGACTGGGGGAGAGGGAGTGGGGAATGTGTCTGGGGGAGAGGGTGTGGGTAATGTGACTGGGGGAGAGGGAGTGGCGAATGTGACTGGGGGAAGAGGGAATGGGGAATGTCATTGGGGGAGAGGCAGTGGGGAATGTGACTGGAGGAGAGGCAGTGGGGAATGTGACTGGGGGAGAGGCAGTGGGGAATGTGACTGGGGGAGAGGGAATGGGGAATGTCACTGGGGGAGAGGCAGTCGGGAATGTGACTGGAGGAGAGGGAGTGGGGAATGTGACTGGGGGAGAGGGAGTGGGGAATGTGTCTGGGGGAGTGGCAGTGGGGAATGTGACTGGGGGAGAGGGAATGGGGAATGTCACTGGGGGAGAGGGAGTGGGGAATGTGACTGCGGGAGAGGGAATGGGGAATGTGACTGGGGGAGAGGCAGTGGAGAATGTGACTGGGGGAGAGGGAGTGGGGAATGTGTCTGGGGGAGAGGGAGTGGGGAATGTGACTGGGGGAGAGGCAGTGGGCAATGTGACTGGGGGAGAGGGAGTGGGGAATGTGTCTGGAGGAGAGGGAGAGGGGAATGTGACTTGGGGAGAGGGAGTGGGGAATGTGTCTGGGGGAGAGGGAGTGGGGAATGTGTCTGGGGGAGAGGTATTGGGGAATGTGACTTGGGGAGAGGGAGTGCGGAATGTGACTGTGGGAGAGGGAATGGGGAATGTGTCTGGAGGAGAGGGAGAGGGGAATGTGACTTGGGGAGAGGGAGTGGGGAATGTGACTGGGGGAGAGGCAGTGGGGAATGTGACTGGGGGAGAGGGAGTGGGGAATGTGACTGGGGGAGAGGGAGTGGGGAATGTGTCTGGGGGAGAGGGAGTGGGGAATGTGTCTGGGGGAGAGGGAGTGGAGAATGTGACTGGGGGAGAGGCAGTGGGGAATGTGACTGGGGGAGAGGGAAAGGGGAATGTGACTGGGGGAGAGGCATTGGGGAATGTGTCTGGGGGAGAGGCAGTGGGGAATGTGACTGGGGGAGAGGGAGTGGGGAATGTGACTGGGGGAGAGGAAGTGGGGAATGTGTCTGGGGGAGAGGGAGTGGGGAATGTGACTGGGGGAGAGGGAGTGGCGAATGTGACTGGGGGAGAGGGAATGGGGAATGTCATTGGGGGAGAGGCAGTGGGGAATGTGACTGGAGGAGAGGCAGTGGGGAATGTGACTGGGGGAGAGGCAGTGGGGAATGTGACTGGGGGAGAGGGAATGGGGAATGTCACTGGGGGAGAGGCAGTCGGGAATGTGACTGGAGGAGAAGGAGTGGGGAATGTGACTGGGGGAGAGGGAGTGGAGAATGTGACTGGGGGAGAGGGAGTGGGGAATGTGTCTGGGGGAGAGGGAGTGGGGAATGTGACTGGGGGAGAGGCAGTGGGCAATGTGACTGGGGGAGAGGGAGTGGGGAATGTGACTGGGGGAGAAGCAGTGGGGAATGTGACTGGGGGAGAGGGAGTGGGGAATGTGTCTGGGGGAGAGGCAGTGGGGAATGTGACTGGGGGAGAGGGAGTGGGGAATGTGACTGGGGGAGAGCGAATGGGGAATGTGACTGGGGGAGAGTGAGTGGGGAATGTGTCTGGGGGAGAGGGAGTGGGGAATGTGACTGGGGGAGAGGGAATGGGGAATGTGACTGGGGGAGAGGCAGTGGGGAATGTGACTGGAGGAGAGGCAGTGGGGAATGTGACTGGGGGAGAGGCAGTGGGGAATGTGACTGGGGGAGAGGGAATGGGGAATGTCACTGGGGGAGAGGCAGTGGGGAATGTGACTGGAGGAGAGATGGTGGGGAATGTGACTGTGGTAGAGGGAGTGGGGAATGTGTCTGTGGTAGAGGCAGTGGGGAATGTGACTGGGGGAGAGGCAGTGGGGAATGTGACTGGGGGAGAGGGAGTGGGGAATGTGACTGGGGGAGAGGCAGTGGGGAATGTGACTGGAGGAGAGGGAGTGGGGAATGTGACTGGGGGAGAGGCAGTGGAGAATGTGACTGGGGGAGAGGGAGTGGGGAATGTGACTGGGGGAGAGGCATTGGGGAATGTGTCTGGGGGAGAGGCAGTGGGGAATGTGACTGGGGGAGAGGGAGTCGGGAATGTGACTGGGGGAGAGGGAATGGGGAATGTGACTGGGGGAGAGGGAGTGGGGAATGTGTCTGGGGGAGAGGGAGTGGGGAATGTGACTGGGGGAGAGGGAGAGGGGAATGTGACTGGGGGAGAGGGAATGGGGAATGTCATTGGGGGAGAGGCAGTGGGGAATGTGACTGGAGGAGAGGCAGTGGGGAATGTGACTGGGGGAGAGGGAGTGGGGAATGTGACTGGGGGAGAGGGAATGGGGAATGTCACTGGGGGAGAGGCAGTCGGGAATGTGACTGGAGGAGAGGGAGTGGGGAATGTGACTGGGGGAGAGGGAGTGGGGAATGTGTCTGGGGGAGAGGCAGTGGGGAATGTGACTGGGGGAGAGGGAATGGGGAATGTCACTGGGGGAGAGGGAGTGGGGAATGTGACTGCGGGAGAGGGAATGGGGAATGTGACTGGGGGAGAGGCAGTGGAGAATGTGACTGGGGGAGAGGGAGAGGGGAATGTGTCTGGGGGAGAGGGAGTGGGGAATGTGACTGGGGGAGAGGCAGTGGGCAATGTGACTGGGGGAGAGGGAGTGGGGAATGTGACTGGGGGAGAAGCAGTGGGGAATGTGACTGGGGGAGAAGCAGTGGGGAATGTGACTGGGGGAGATGGAGGGGGGAATGTGTCTGGGGGAGAGGCAGTGGGGAATGTGACTGGGGGAGAGGGAGTGGGGAATGTGTCTGGAGGAGAGGGAGAGGGGAATGTGACTTGGGGAGAGGGAGTGGGGAATGTGTCTGGGGGAGAGGGAGTGGGGAATGTGTCTGGGGGAGAGGCATTGGGGAATGTGACTTGGGGAGAGGGAGTGGGGAATGTGACTGCGGGAGAGGGAATGGGGAATGTGTCTGGAGGTGAGGGAGAGGGGAATGTGACTTGGGGAGAGGGAATGGGGAATGTGACTGGGGGAGAGGCAGTGGGGAATGTGACTGGGGGAGAGGGAGTGGGGAATGTGACTGGGGGAGAGGGAGTGGGGAATGTGTCTTGGGGAGAGGGAGTGGGGAATGTGTCTGGGGGAGAGGGAGTGGGGAATGTGACTGGGGGAGAGGCAGTGGGCAATGTGACTGGGGGAGAGGCATTGGGGAATGTGTCTGGGGCAGAGGCAGTGGGGAATGTGACTGGGGGAGAGGGAGTGGGGAATGTGACTGGGGGAGAGGGAATGGGGAATGTGACTGGGGGAGAGGGAGTGGGGAATGTGTCTGGGGGAGAGGGTGTGGGTAATGTGACTGGGGGAGAGGGAGTGGCGAATGTGACTGGGGGAAGAGGGAATGGGGAATGTCATTGGGGGAGAGGCAGTGGGGAATGTGACTGGAGGAGAGGCAGTGGGGAATGTGACTGGGGGAGAGGCAGTGGGGAATGTGACTGGGGGAGAGGGAATGGGGAATGTCACTGGGGGAGAGGCAGTCGGGAATGTGACTGGAGGAGAGGGAGTGGGGAATGTGACTGGGGGAGAGGGAGTGGGGAATGTGTCTGGGGGAGAGGCAGTGGGGAATGTGACTGGGGGAGAGGGAATGGGGAATGTCACTGGGGGAGAGGAGTGGGGAATGTGACTGCGGGAGAGGGAATGGGGGAATGTGACTGGGGGAGAGGCAGTGGAGAATGTGACTGGGGGAGAGGGAGTGGGGAATGTGTCTGGGGGAGAGGGAGTGGGGAATGTGACTGGGGGAGAGGCAGTGGGCAATGTGACTGGGGGAGAGGGAGTGGGGAATGTGTCTGGAGGAGAGGGAGAGGGGAATGTGACTTGGGGAGAGGGAGTGGGGAATGTGTCTGGGGGAGAGGGAGTGGGGAATGTGTCTGGGGGAGAGGCATTGGGGAATGTGACTTGGGGAGAGGGAGTGGGGAATGTGACTGTGGGAGAGGGAATGGGGAATGTGTCTGGAGGAGAGGGAGAGGGGAATGTGACTTGGGGAGAGGGAGTGGGGAATGTGACTGGGGGAGAGGCAGTGGGGAATGTGACTGGGGGAGAGGGAGTGGGGAATGTGGACTGGGGGAGAGGGAGTGGGGAATGTGTCTGGGGGAGAGGGAGTGGGGAATGTGTCTGGGGGAGAGGGAGTGGAGAATGTGACTGGGGGAGAGGCAGTGGGGAATGTGACTGGGGGAGAGGGAGAGGGGAATGTGACTGGGGGAGAGGCAGTGGGGAATGTGACTGGGGGAGAGGCATTGGGGAATGTGTCTGGGGGAGAGGGAGTGGGAATGTGACTGGGGGAGAGGCATTGGGGAATGTGTCTGGGGGAGAGGCAGTGGGGAATGTGACTGGGGGAGAGGGAGTGGGGAATGTGACTCGGGGAGAGGGAATGGGGGAATGTGACTGGGGGAGAGGGAGTGGGGAATGTGTCTGGGGGAGAGGGAGTGGGGAATGTGACTGGGGGAGAGGGAATGGGGAATGTCATTGGGGGAGAGGCAGTGGGGAATGTGACTGGGGAGAGGCAGTGGGGAATGTGACTGGGGGAGAGGGAATGGGGAATGTCACTGGGGGAGAGGCAGTCGGGAATGTGACTGGAGGAGAAGGAGTGGGGAATGTGACTGGGGGAGAGGGAGTGGGGAATGTGTCTGGGGGAGAGGCAGTGGGGAATGTGACTGGGGGAGAGGGAATGGGGAATGTCACTGGGGGAGAGGGAGTGGGGAATGTGACTGCGCAGAGGGAATGGGGAATGTGACTGGGGGAGAGGCAGTGGAGAATGTGACTGGGGGAGAGGGAGTGGGGAATGTGTCTGGGGGAGAGGGAGTGGGGAATGTGACTGGGGGAGAGGCAGTGGGCAATGTGACTGGGGGAGAGGAGTGGGGAATGTGACTGGGGAGAAGCAGTGGGGAATGTGACTGGGGGAGAGGGAGTGGGGAATGTGTCTGGGTTAGAGGCAGTGGGGAATCTGACTGGGGGAGAGGGAGTGGGGAATGTGACTGGGGGAGAGCGAATGGGGAATGTGACTGGGGGGAGAGTGAGTGGGGAATGTGTCTGGGGGAGAGGGAGTGGGAATGTGACTGGGGGAGAGGGAATGGGGAATGTGACTGGGGGAGAGGCAGTGGGGAATGTGACTGGAGGAGAGGCAGTGGGGAATGTGACTGGGGGAGAGGCAGTGGGGAATGTGACTGGGGGAGAGGGAATGGGGAATGTCACTGGGGGAGAGGCAGTGGGGAATGTGACTGGAGGAGAGATGGTGGGGAATGTGACTGTGGTAGAGGGAGTGGGGAATGTGTCTGGGGTAGAGGCAGTGGGGAATGTGACTGGGGGAGAGGCAGTGGGGAATGTGACTGGGGGAGAGGGAGTGGGGAATGTGACTGGGGGAGAGGCAGTGGGGAATGTGACTGGAGGAGAGGGAGTGGGGAATGTGACTGGGGAGAGGCAGTGGAGAATGTGACTGGGGGAGAGGGAGTGGGGAATGTGACTGGGGAGAGGCAGTGGGCAATGTGACTTGGGGAGAGGAGTGGGGAATGTGACTGCGGGAGAGGGAATGGGGAATGTGTCTGGAGGAGAGGAGATGGGAATGTGACTTGGGAGAGGGAGTGGGGAATGTGACTGCGGGAGAGGGAGTGGGGAATGTGTCTGGAGGAGAGGAGAGGGGAATGTGACTTGGTGGGGAGAGGGAGTGGGGAATGTGTCTGGGGGAGAGGGAGTGGGGAATGTGTCTGGGGGAGAGGCATTGGGGAATGTGACTGGGGAGAGGCATTGGGGAATGTGTCTTGGGGAGAGGCAGTGGGGAATGTGACTGGCGGAGAAGGAGTGGGGAATGTGACTGGGGGAGAGGGAATGGGGAATGTGACTGGGGGAGAGGGAGTGGGGAATGTGTCTGGGGGAGAGGGAGTGGGGAATGTGACTGCGGGAGAGGCAGTGGGGAATGTGACTGGGGGAGAGGGAGTGGGGAATGTGTCTGGGGGGAGAGGGAGTGGGGAATGTGACTGGGGGAGAGGGAATGTGGAATGTGACTGGGGGAGAGGGAGTGGGGAATGTGACTGGGGGAGAGGGAGTGGGAATGTGACTGGGGGAGAGGGAATGGGGAATGTCATTGGGGGAGAGGCAGTGGAAGGTGTGACTGGAGGAGAGGCAGTGGGGAATGTGACTGGGGAGAGGCAGTGGGGAATGTGACTGGGGGAGAGGGAATGGGGAATGTCACTGGGGGAGAGGCAGTCGGGAATGTGACTGGAGGAGAGGGAGTGGGGAATGTGACCGGGGGAGAGGGAGTGGGGAATGTGACTGGGGGAGCGGCAGTGGGCAATGTGACTGGGGGAGAGGGAGTGGGAATGTGACTGCGGGAGAGGCAGTGGGGAATGTGACTGGGGGAGAGGGAGTGGGGAATGTGACTGGGGGTGAGAGCGAATGGGGAATGTGACTGGGGGAGAGGAAGTGGGGAATGTGTCTGGGGGAGAGGGAGTGGGGAATGTGACTGGGGGAGAGGGAGTGGGGAATGTGACTGGGGGAGAGGGAATGGGGAATGTCACTGGGGGAGAGGCAGTGGGGAATGTGACTGGAGGAGAGGCAGTGGGGAATGTGACTGGGGGAGAGGCAGTGGGGAATGTGACTGGGGGAGAGGGAATGGGGAATGTCACTGGGGGAGAGGCAGTGGGGAATGTGACTGGAGGAGAGGCAGTGGGGAATGTGACTGGAGGAGAGATGGTGGGGAATGTGACTGTGGTAGAGGGAGTGGGGAATGTGTCTGGGGGAGAGGCAGTGGGGAATGTGACTGGGGGGAGAGGCAGTGGGGAATGTGACTGGGGGAGAGGGAGTGGGGAATGTCACTGGGGGAGAGCAAGTGGGAAATGTGACTGGAGGAGAGGGAGTGGGGAATGTGACTGCGGGAGAGGGAATGGGGAATGTGACTGGGGGAGAGGCAGTGGAGAATGTGACTGGGGGAGAGGGGAGTGGGGAATGTGACTGGGGGAGAGGCAGTGGGCAATGTGATTGGGGGAGAAGCAGTGGGGAATGTGACTGGGGGAGAGGGAGTTGGGAATGTGACTTGGGGAGAGGCAGTGGGGAATGTGACTGGGGGAGAGGGAGTGGGGAATGTGTCTGGGGGAGAGGGAGTGGGGAATGTGACTGGGGGAGAGGGAGTGGGGAATGTGTCTGGGCGAGAGGGAGTGGGGAATGTGTCTGGGGGAGATGGAGTGGGGAATGTGTCTGGGGGAGAGGGAGTGGGGAATGTGTCTGGGGGAGAGGCAGTGGGAATGTGACTGGGGGAGAGGGGAGTGGGGAATGTGTCTGGGGGAGAGGGAGTGGGAATGTGACTGGGGAGAGGGAGTGGGGGAATGTGTCTGGGGGAGGGGCAGTGGGGAATGTGTCTGGGGGAGAGGGAGTGGGGAATGTGTCTGGGGGAGAGGGAGTTGGGAATGTGACTGGGGGAGGGGCAGTGGGGAATGTGTCTGGGGGAGAGGGCGTGGGGAATGTGACTGGGGGAGAGGGAGTGGGGAATGTGTCTGGGGGAGAGGGACTGGGGAATGTGGTCTGGGGAGGGGCAGTGGGGAATGTGTCTGGGGGAGGGGCAGTGGGGAATGTGTCTGGGGGAGAGGGAGTGGGGAATGTTACTGGGGGAGAGGGAATGGGGAATGTGTCTGGGGGAGGGGCAGTGGGGAATGTGTCTGGGGGAGAGGAGTGGGGAATGTGTCTGGAGGAGGGGCAGTGGGGAATGTGACTGGGAGGAGAGGGAGTTGGGAATGTGACTGGGGGAGAGGGAGTGGGGAATGTGACTGGGGGAGAGGGAATGGGGAATGTGTCTGGGGGAGGGGCAGTGGGGAATGTGACTGGGGGAGAGGGAGTGGGGAATGTGACTGGGGAGAGGGAATGGGGAATGTGACTGGGGAGAGGGAGTGGGGAATGTGTCTGGGGGAGAGGGAGTGGGGAATGTGACTGGGGGAGAGGGAGTGGGGAATGTGTCTGGGGGAGGGGCAGGTGGGAATGTGTCTGGGGAGATGGGAGTGGGGAATGTGACTGGGGGAGAGTGAGTTTGGAATGTGACTGGCGGAGGGGCAGTGGGGAATGTGTCTGGGGAGAGAGAGTGGGGAATGTGACTGGGGGAGAGGGAATGGGGAATGTGTCTGGGGGGAGGGCAGTGGGGAATGTGACTGGGGGAGAGCCAGTGGGGAATGTGACTGGGAGGAGAGGGAGTTGGGAATGTGACTGGGGGAGAGGGAGTGGGGAATGTGACTGGGGGAGAGGGAGTGGGGAATGTGTCTGGGGCAGAGGGAGTTGGGAATGTGACTGGGGGAGAGGGAGTGGGGAATGTGACTGGGGGAGAGGGAATGGGGAATGTGTCTGGGGGAGGGGCAGTGGGGAATGTGTCTGGGGGAGAGGGAGTGGGGAATGTGACTGGGGGAGAGGGAATGGGGAATGTGTCTGGGGAGGGGCAGTGGGGAATGTGACTGGGGGAGAGGCAGTGGTGAATGTGACTGGAGGAGAGGGAGTTGGGAATGTGACTGGGGGAGAGGGAGTGGGGAATGTGTCTGGGGGAGCGGGAGTTGGGAATGTGACTGGGGAGAGGGAGTGGGAATGTGTCTTGGGGAGAGGGAGTGGGGAATGTGTCTGGGGGAGCGGGAGTTGGGAATGTGACTGGGGGAGAGGGAGTGGGGAATGTGTCTTGGGGAGAGGGAGTGGGGAATGTGACTGGGGGAGAGGGAGTGGGGATTGTGTCTGGGGGAGAGGGAGTGGGGAATGTGACTGGGGGAGAGGGAGTGGGGAATGTGTCTGGGGGAGAGGGAGTGGGAATGTGTCTCGGGGAGAGGCAGTGGGGAATGTGACTGGGGGGAGAGGGAGTGGGGAATGTGTCTGGGGGAGAGGCAGTGGGGAATGTGACTGGGGGAGAGGCAGTGGGGAATGTGACTGGGGGAGACGGAGTGGGGAATGTGACGTGGGGAGAGGGAGTGGGGAATGTGACTGGGGGAGAGGGAATGGGGAATGTGTTTGGGGGAGGGGCAGTGCGGAATGTGACTGGGGGAGAGGCAGTGGGGAATGTGTCTGGGGGAGAGGCTGTGGGGAATGTGACTGGGGGAGAGAGGGAGTGGGGAATGTGTCTGGGGGAGAGGGAAGTGGGGAATGTGACTGGGGGAGAGGGAGTGGGGAATGTGACTGGGGGAGAGGGAGTGGGGAATGTGACTGGGGGAGACGGAGTGGGGAATGTGTCTGGGGGAGAGGCAGTGGGGCATGTGTCTGGGGGAGAGGGAAGTGGGGAATGTGTCTGGGGGAGAGGGAGTGGGGAATGTGACTGGGGGAGAGGGAGTGGGGAATGGTGTCTGGGGGAGAGGGAGTGGAGGAATGTGACTGGGGGAGAGGGAGTGGGGAATGTGACTGGGGGGAGTCGGCCTCAGTCGCAGGTCAATGTTGCCTGACATCCCACCATCGCAGGCAGCGAAGTTTGAGTTCAATTCAATAAAAAGTCTGGAGTAAATGAAACTCTGTTTGATGGTTCCGTGTAAACCCTCACCTGCTCTGGTCTGCATGTGACACCAGACCCACAGTGATGTTAACTGCCCTCTGGGCAATTCGGGATAGGCAAGCAAGTTTGAAAAAACATAACTAAAGTGGGATTAATCCCTCATATGGAACATTCCCAAGTTTTTTCTGGATTACCCACATATACAATCTCCACAGAAATAACTGTTGTGCCTGTGACTAATAAATGAGTTCTCACTGGGTGGCTCTGTAATTCAGTTTGAACGCCAGGTCCCTCTCTCTCTCCCGCTATCATTCCCCTGGGCATCCTCCGTCCCATAACTCTCATCATTTCCCAAAGCCTTCATTCCAAATGATCATTCAAGATGCTCCGTCTGAATTCAACCTGCCCACTGCACCCCACCCCCTCCAATCATAACTGGCAAGACTAGGATTGTCCCTAATTGCCCCCCGTAGATGGCGGTGGTGAGTTGCTTGCTGGGTTACAGACGGTTTCGCTCACACACGGCCCGGCCAAAGTGGACATATTGCTAGTCGGCCTGGAGTCAAGTAGAGGCCCGACCAGGCCAAGGAGGCACGTTCCTTCCCCCAAACGGGCTGGGATGAGATTTTACAAGAATTAATGGCTGTTTCGTGGTCACCATCATTGACGCTCACTTTGTAATCTCAATTTTTATTGAGTTAATTAAATTTGACCTCCCCAGCTGCCCGTCTCGCCCACAGCCGGGATGTTACTGGAGAGCACACCCTCCGATCCTGCAGAAAGCTCAGTCCCAACACTCTCGTTGCAGCTATAGCATCCTCTCCTTAACCAAATTTTAGGTTCCCTGCCGGTCACTTCCTTCTCCGTGAATTACAATTCCGACGCCCTTAAATTATCAAATGGTCACAGTACGAGTGGAGGCCATTCAGCCCGCTGAATCCCGTGCTGCTCCTCTGTTACAGGACTCCTCTCAGTGCAGTTTGCACAACGGCCAGGCGTGCAACTCATTCTACTGTATTCCTGAACTCTGTCCGGAACTGACCTGCACCCCCTACACCGCCCCCCCCACCCCCACCCCAACACCCTCAGACAGTGCAACCCAGAGCCTAACCCCTTGAGTGACCCCCCCCCAACACCCTCAGACAGTACATCCCAGACCCTAACCCCTCGAGTGACCATCCCACACCCTGACAGTGCAACCCAGAGCCTAGCCCCTCGAGTGACCCCCCCCACACCCTCAGACAGTGCAGCCCAGAGCCTAACCCCTCGAGTGACACCCCCAACACCCTCAGACAGTACATCCCAGACCCTAGCCCCCTCGAGTGACCCCCCCCACACCCACAGACAGTGCAACCCAGAGCCTAACCCCTCGAGTGACGCCCCCACACCCTCAGACAGTACATCCCAGACTCTAACCCCTCGAGTGACGCCCCACCCACCACCCTCAGACAGTACATCCCAGACCCTAACCCCTCGAGTGACCCCCCCCACACCCACAGACAGTGCAACCCAGACTCTAACCCTCGAGTGACCCCCCCACACTCTCAGACAGTACATCCCAGACTCTAACCCCTCGAGTGACCCCCTCACACCCTCAGAAAGTACATCCCAGACCCTAACCCTCGAGTGACCCCCCCCACACCCACAGACAGTGCAACCCAGACCCTAACCCCTCGAGTGACCCCCCCGACACCCTCAGACAGTGCATCCCAGACTCTAACCCCTCGAGTGGACCCCCTCACACCCTCAGAAAGTACATCCCAGAGCCTAACCCCTCGAGTGAACCCTCACCCATCCTCACACCCTCAGACAGTGCATCCCAGAGCCGAACCCCTCAAGTGACCCCCCCCACACCCTCAGACAGTACATCCCAGACCTTAACCCCTCGAGTGACCCTGCCCCCCGCCACACTCTCAGACAGTACATCCCAGACCTTAACCCCTCGGGCGAACCCCCCCCCCACACTCTCAGACAGTACATCCCAGACCCTAACCCCTCGAGTGACCCTGCCCCCCGCCACACTCTCAGACAGTACATCCCAGACCTTAACCCCTCGGGCGAACCCCCCCCCACACTCTCAGACAGTGCATCCCAGAG
The DNA here is from genome assembly GCF_030684315.1 of Stegostoma tigrinum. NCBI lineage: Eukaryota > Metazoa > Chordata > Chondrichthyes > Orectolobiformes > Stegostomatidae > Stegostoma > Stegostoma tigrinum. The sequence continues at coordinate 160,213,227 of NC_081355.1, forward strand.
CCTAACCCTCGAGTGACCCTGCCCCCCCCCCACACCCTCAGACAGTGCACCCCAGACCCTGACCCCTCGAGTGGACCTCCCTCTGAGGGAAGTGGATTGCCTGCATCGGCCTGGACTTTGTCTATCACAGCCATGATCCCTCAGCGATCTCCCTCGCACCCCCCGCATCTGGAAGGGAATCTGCTCAGTGTCTCCAAGCTCTCGGTATTCCCACATTCCCCACCCCTGGAGCTGGTCCTGTGAAGCTTTGGGAGCGAGCTGACGGGGGGTGAGATTTGAAGAGGGTCACTGGGGAGTGACTGGTTCCTGTAGTGGGTGGGGGGAGGAGGTTTGGGGGGTCGTCGGGGAGTGGCTCCTCCTTCAAAGGGTAGCGGGGACCTGGTGTGTGTCTCTGAAAGGCTGGGAGCACTGCTGTTTAGTCTCTATTAAAATTATCGAAAGGCTGTGAGGCTAAGGCAGCCCTAAGCGAATGGCCTCCTCCAGCACCTGTATGCTAGCCCCCCCCCAATATAAAACCCACTCCAATTCAACCCCTGTTCCCTCTGCCTCCCCCTTTCTCTCATTTCCCAGTGGGTGCAGTGAGAGGTGCCCATTCTCACCCCACCAATACCCCGTTCACTGGCCTCTCTCCCCTGGGTTACGGCAGGGCAGATCAGTGCTGGCTATCCGGCAATGGAAGGCATGTTGGATTAGCCTTCAGAGAGGGTTCGAAGGGTTTCCATGGCTCTGGGTGGTGGGCAGGTGGGGAGCTGCAGGCTGTCAGGACGATGGCACATTTCCCGGTGCCAGCAGGAACTGGGTGGCAGGGCCCTGCTCCACTTTACAGACTCGCTTCGCAAACTTCAGCGAGCACATCGACTCGGCCGAATCCTTCGCCAGCGGAGAGACCTGGGAACGGGGGCAGTCCGGTTAATAACCCCCTCACTCCCCCCTCAGTACCCCCTCACCCCCCCTCAGTACCCCCTCACCCCCCTCACTCCCCCCTCACCCCCCTCTCTCACCCTCAGTACCCCCCTCACCCCCCTCTCTCACACCCTCAGTACCCCCTCACCCCCCTCAGTACCCCCTCACTCCCCCCTCACCCCCTCACTCACCCTCAGCACCCCCTCTCTCCCCCCTCACCCCCCCTCACTCACCCTCAGTACCCCCTCACCCCCCTCTCTCCCCCCTCACCCCCCTCACTCCCCCTCAGCACCTCCTCACCCCCCTCAGCACCCCCTCTCTCCCCCCTCTGTCCCCCTCACCCCCCCTCACTCACCCTCAGTACCCCCTCAGCCCCCCCCCACACCCCCCTCACTCCCCCCCTCACCACCTCCTCACTTC